>NW_027507903.1:640182744-640245597 GCF_037356315.1 Lithobates pipiens
TTACAAGACAGAGTAAAAGTACAAACAAGAAAGTCAAACTCTACTTTGTTCACTGTTTACCTGGAACCCCCTCCCCCGCCCTTATGCATCCAAAATGTAAAGGGTCACAAAACTCACATCATAAAATACCGATCGATTAAATGGTGTATTACACAACGTTCATACTCAGTCACTATGGATTCCTTTTTTGTATTCTGCAAAAAAGAAAATCCTGATTGATCCTGCTGCTCTCTATCGCCCCCTTCTGTCATGTCCCCACTGCAGTTGGGGATTTTGTAGAGCAGTGTTGGCAGCTCTGCACATGCTCAGTTTTCAGTGAATTTCTATGCTGAGCATTTCCTCCCTATCACATCTGAGCCGCCCATGTGACTAGTGTCACATGTGGGCGTATACACAGTGACAGGCCACTTCCTCCCTCCCTCCTCCACGCCCACTAACCAGATAAAACACGATGGGGGCAGATATCACATGTGAATTAATGGAGGCTTCACCTCTCTCTCGTTCTAAGACCCAGGCTGGGAGGGGTGCGAAACAAGAAATCTGCCCACACCACGTTATTGGCAAAAAAATAAAAATAAAGCTTTCATTTCAAAAACATTTGTATGAGGCTTTAAAACTGTATTTATATAAATTATTTTTACTCCGTATTCCAAAGGCTGTTTTTTATTTCTGTGTTTTTTTTTTTTTACTTTTATTTTGAACATGTGACCAGCAGCAGGACTAGAAGCTCCCCATGCCTGCGTTTCCCTGCAGACGGGCTGGGAGAGAGCTGGGTCATGCGACAGCTGGATATCAAAATGGAAAAAAAGGTACTTAGATTTTATTATTTATTTTTAAACACCTTCCCGCTGGTCTATAGCAAAACTGGTGGGCAGGTGGGACATCATATGACGTCCTCTCAGAAGACGACACGTATCGGTGCAATCCGTCACCAACTGCATCCACCGGTCACAGCCGATGTCTGATCCCTACACCAGCCTGCTCCCAGTATCATGTGATCGCTATGACCAATCACAGCAGATCACATCACATGAAAGTTGTAAACAATGGACGCCTTCCTTTCACACCTTCCATTGTATACAAATTGGGGGTTTTATTTACTAAAGACAAAATCAACTTTGCACTGCAAGAGCACTTGGAAGTGCAGTCGCTGTAGATCAGAGGGGAAGATATGAAATGAGGGGAAGCTCTGCTGATTTTATCATCCAATCATGTGCAAGCTAAAATGCTATTTATTTTCTTTGTATGTCCCCCTCAGATCTACAGCGACTGCACTTCCAAGTGCACTTGTACTGCAAAGTGGATTTGCCTTTAGTAAATAAACCCCATTGTGTTGCTAGCTGTGATTGGTCACAGCAATCACGTGGTACAGACAGGGCCAATCACAGTCCATCTGTACTATGTGCATAGCTTTGGCCAGACAAAAAAATAAAAAAATAAAAAATAAAAGACACACTGAATGAATCAATCAGTTTCATTCAGTAAAAATGGTTACTTATACCAATGAAATTCATTGGTATAAGTGATCAGAGTATGTAAAAAAAAAATAATAATAAATCCTGATCACTTCTCTAGAGTAGTAAAGGTTCCATACTGTACTGCACTGGTGACAAGAAAATAAAAATACAATTGTGAATTTATATTTCTTATATATGTATGTGTGAGATGTATACATACATATACATATACATACATATATATATATACATATACATATACATACACACACACACACACAAACACACATATACATACCCACCATAGTTTGTGGACTTTTCCTACAGACTGAATATACACGGATTTAATTCTCATAAGAAATGTAGCAGAATACACTTTGGCATAAATTTATGCAGCACAATTATTTATTGGCAAAATTTTATTTGTTTATATAGCTAAAAAAAAAAAAAAAAAATACAATATAAAATAAAATAAAACAGTGGTGATTAAATATCACCAAAAGAAAGCTTTATTTTTATTTATTTTTTTACATAAAGGACATACGATGTCATTTGGGTACAGGGTTACATGACCGCGCAATTGTCATTCAAAGTGTGAGAAACAGCGAAGCTGCTGCTGGTAGGGACGCACTTTGAGAGCCCAATCAGAAAGCCCTTTGCTGACTCTCAATGTGATTGTAAAGTCTTATTTATTTTTTATTATATAAAACAAACATGTTATACTTACCTGCTCAGTTGCAGTGCTTTTAAAAAGAGCAGCCCGGATCCTCCTCTTATCAGGTCCCTCTTCGCTGCTCCTCCCTCCTGTTGAGTGCCCCCACATCAAGCAGCTTGCTATGGAGGCACCCAATCCAAGCTGCAGCTGTGTGTGTCCATTCAGACACAGAGCTGCGGTTCAGCCCCCCCAACCACGATTGGCTAACCCACTTTGATAGCAGCGGGAGCTTAGGGTGATTGGTCTTTGGGGGGGGGGGGGGGCTCCTCTGCACGGCACAGGACAACTCCTCTTTTGGGGGGGGGCTCCTCTACAGGGCGACTCATTTTGGGGGGGCTCAGTTTACACAGTGCAGGGGGGACTCTTCTTCGGGGGGCTCCTCTACACGGCTAAAGGACCTCACAGGATTGCTGGTTTTGCTTTGCAAATAGAATCTTCTTGAACGACTGTGAAGAGCGAGTCAGACTGGTACTTTATTATCAGATGAAATACAGAGGAAGTCATTGTTCGGGGTCTGCTGGTAGAGATGTCCTGGGAAATAAAGCGGCGCATTCCTCTGTAGTGACCTCGATATCTCACCATACTTGGCTCAGGGGAAGGTAAATCCACCTCCAGATTAAATGGAGCGATGCTTGGGAAGGTCTACAAATAACATCACCGCTAACCAACCACATTATGTACTGAACACGGGGGAACAACAAGGAGCAAATTGTGACAATACCTTACAAGTCCCCAACCACATCACAAGCAAATAGCGCTACACATACCGCAGAGGTGGCTGCGACAATTATAGAACTACGGTGAGATCCGGCTGGGGGTTTTCAAGGGATAATATATATATAAAAAAAAAGAAAAAAAAAAAAAAGACCGTGGATGACCCATAACACCGAATCCCATCCCCAACTGAAACAGAACTCCTGGGTGAGACGCCCTCTAAGGGGTACTTACAGGACAGACAATAGAATAGATGGTATCCGGCCACTTACCTGTTCCATTCACCTTCTCTCTGAGCAGCTTGGCATCTCGGCCCAAACCAGCGACTCTGAAGGAGAGATCCGACATCTCATCTGCAGACTGAGAGAAACACATCCATGTAAATCCCCCAATACAGTCTACTCAAATCACACATCTACTGACGGGAACCTGCTACTGGGACCAGTTATAGCTACTTCCCTCCCCCCCCCCCATTGATAGCCCCACCTACTCCGCTCCCAATGGCTGCCCCCCTACTCCACCCCCAATGTTACTCCATCTACACCTACTCTACCCCTACCCCCCTCAATTGACATGCCCACCTACTCCACCCTGCAATGACATGCCCACCTACTCCACCCCGCAATGACATGCCCACCTACTCCACCCCGCAATGACATGCCCACCTACTCCACCCCGCAATGACATGCCCACCTACTCCACCCCGCAATGACATGCCCACCTACTCCACCCCCCCCCCCCATTGACATGCCACCTACTCACCCCCTCCATTGACATGCCACCTACTCCACCCCCCCCCCCAATGACATGCCACCTACTTCCACAGACCTAAGTGACCCGCTCCCCACTCACAAGACAGTGTTTGGGTTTGAGGGATTGGACGCTCAGTCTTGAGCGCTGCATCTTGGAAGAAAAAGGGAGAGGGTCACTTTGCCCTTCCTTACCAATACTGGACATTTCTGAAGGCTCAGACAGACAAATTGAGCATCTTGGGGTGCAAACTATCAGTGGGTGAAGAGTAAAATGACCTACGTGGGTAAAAATGACAGATTCTCTTTAACCCCTTCCCATTAGTTGTAAGGTCATAATTGGCAGCATGAAGGTGGGCATTATGCCATAATGCCCCATACACCCATCCCTATTTTGTGTCGGCGGCCCAGCTTAATCCTGTGTCTCCAGAAATGCGACCACAGGGTTACCAACCACTCAGCTACGCAGTGAAACGCCATCACTGTGACAGCCAATCGACGATTGCATGACCCAGATGCCCACGTGTGTTTTCTTTAGCTTCACCATTATGGTGTTGAGGTTGGGTGTCAGAACCAATATAGGAGTCGCCAGACTTTTTTTTTTTTTTGGCCCTACAGTCTAAACAAAGAACTAGTTTAGTATAAAACTAGTATAACTAGTAAAACTAGTACAGTTTCTGATGACATCTGTAAATATAACCCAATGATGATATCTTGGTTTCTAGGAGGGTTCCTGGAGTGGAAAGGCAGCCAATTTAAAAACACCCACCCAAAAAACATTGGTTTCTGCATCGATCCAGCTTTAAAGAGTCCCCATCACCAGATCAATCATTCCAACAACAATCTTCCGGTAAGATCAGACACACATTTATGCATGCTATTTACCTGTAAAGTCCTCCCCTTGTGGAGACATCCATTCCTTACTTGCAGGAGAATTTGGCTACTCCAAGAGTCATTACTTTAGCACAGCCCTTCGCTTCCTGCCAGTCACAGTCCTCGCCTCTTCTTGGGAGTCTAATTGTCTGTGCTGGCCCAGCTCTTTCGCCCCTCACCTTCCTATATAATCTTATGCGCCTTCTAGAGCAGCTCTCAACCTTTTCAACACGGAAGAACCCTTGAAATCATTTTTCAGTCTCAGGGAGCCCCTGCTAACAATGACTATATCTATCTACCACCCATGATACATTAGTGTGATGGTCAGTGGGAAGAATTCCCCACTTACAGATAGCTAGAAAGATCAATGGTGTCAGTGGGAACTTATCTGAGACAGAGAAATTACTCAAGAAACCTCTAGCAACCTCTAGAGTAAGGGTGGTCAAACTCAAATTTGCGGGCCGAATCACGTTTGCCCTCAAAGGACCAGTTGTATCTGGAGTTCAGGATTACGCCACACACACACACACACAGTAAAGAGTTCAGGGGTGTGCCATGTGCAGCGTTCAGGGGTGTGCCATGCTCAGCGTTCAGGGGTGTGCCATGCGCAGCGTTCAGGGGTGTGCCATGCGCAGCGTTCAGGATTACACTACACACAGAGTGCAGGGATTAGGGGTGTGCCATGTACAGAGTGCAGGGTTCATGATTACGCTACACACAGAGTGCTGAGTTCAGGACATGTGCTATGCACAGAGTGCAGGGTTTAGGATGAGCAACATACAGTGTGCAGAATTCACAGTTCTGCCATGTGCAGGGTTTAGAGGTGTGTTATTTACACAGTGTGCCAACCCAAGCCCCCCCCCCCCCCCCCCCCAAAAGCTTCCTTGCATATTTCTTGCCCATCTCTCTTGCCTGGCCCAACTCTAGTACCTCCCTGTGTTAGCAGCCCTGCCTCATCTTGCAGGGATATCCCTCTTGCTCAGATTCAGGAGATCTGTCCCCATCGTGCGTCAACATAAATGTGTGCAGGGATCGGTTAGTTCTGGGAGACCCTGAGAGCAAAGCTTCCCCTGCAAAAATTACGGCAGGAAACTGCATGTCTGGGCTATTTCTGTTCACCATTTCGTCCGCTCCGTTTTAATTTTTTAGTTGTGTCCCTAACATCCTCCTCCTGCAGGGGTCACTATACGCAGTGGGAGAGGCTGTGCCCTCCAATGAGCAAAAAAGAAAACGGCTATATACACACATGAAGGCGACTTGGAGTTAGCGGGGGGCCCATGCTCTGTAGTCCTCCCTTCCCACCAATAATATTAAACCTCTTCTTACACATACCTCATTCCCGGACCACCGTTTGCTGCCGCTGTCTACACTGTTAAAGCCGGAATCCAGGCAGCCATAGGGCTTAGAGGAATATACATCAGTGAGGCTGAGAGATAAAAGAAATACACGTTGTAAAGGTTATAAGAAGAAATGTGTCATTCCTAGAGAGAAAATTCCATATTAGGATGAAAAAAAAAAAAAAAAATCCTTTTAAAATAAACATAACCTGGACTCAGCAGGCAGGGTATAGGCAGGCAGGCAGGTAGGTATTGGTAGCCATGAAAAATACAGGGTATATGCAGAGAATACAGAGTACTGTACACGACACATTCAGTTGACACGGTTACTTGCTTGCCGGGGAACCCAGCTTCACTATCTGAATTGTAACCAACCTTGTATTGCAACCCTCAGCATTTCCCTTTAAACCTTTTGCTGCCAGGTTCCATTGGCAGGGTCAGGACTGGCATGGCAGGTGACCTTGTCCCCCTACTTGCTTTGCTTTACACAATGCGATCTGCACTGCATTATATTCACTGGAGCACAGGGTGAGACATCCAGAGTCTTCTAGACCAGCAGAGGCCAACCAGTGGTCCCGAGGACCATCCACAAGAAGATTTTGGTGGCCCACAGGAGTTCTCCCACAAATCAACATTGTGGTGGATGTATACTGTCCGATGTTTCCAGTGCTGTTCTCAAGAGAGCCCTTGCCTCGTGTGTATAAGGCAGCAGTGTGATCCAAGGGGAGAGGGACAGAGGCGGAGCATTGCATGTATAACACAGCAGTGTGATCCAGGGGGAGGGGGCAGAGAGCTGGAGCATTGTGTGTATAAAGCAGCAGTGTGATCAAGGGGGGCAGAGAGCTGGAGCATTGTGTGTATAAGGCAGCAGTGTGATCCAGGGGGAGGGGGCAGAGAGGCGGAGCATTGTGTGTATAAGGCAGCAGTGTGATCCAGGAGGAGGGGGCAGAGAGCTGGAGCATTGTGTGTATAAGGCAGCAGTGTGATCCAGGAGGAGGGGGCAGAGAGCTGGACCATTGTGTGTATAAAGCAGCAGTGTGATCAAGGGGGGCAGAGCTGGAGCATTGTTTGTATAAGGCAGCAGTGTGATCCAGGGTGAGGGGAAGCAGAGAGCTGGAACATTGTGTGTATAAGGATGCAGTGTGATCCAGGGGGAGTGGGCAGAGAGCCAGAGCATTGTGTGTATAAGGCAGCAGTGTGATCCAGGGGGAGGGGGCAGAGAGTCGGAGCATTGTGTGTATAAGGCAGCAGTGTGATCGGGGGGGGGGGGGGCAGAGAGGGCGGAGCATTGTGTGTATAAGGCAGCAGTGTGATCAAGAGGGAGGTTGTGTATAAGGCAGCAGTGTGATCCAGGGGGAGGGGGCAGAGAGCTGGAGCATTGTGTGTATAAAGCAGCAGTGTGATCAAGGGGGGCAGAGAGCTGGAGCATTGTTTGTATAAGGCAGCAGTGTGATCCAGGGGAGGGGGCAGAGAGCTGGAGCATTGTGTGTATAAAGCAGCAGTGTGATCAAGGGGGGCAGAGAGCTGGAGCATTGTTTGTATAAGGCAGCAGTGTGATCCAGGGTGAGAGAAGCAGAGAGCTGGAACATTGTGTGTATAAGGATGCAGTGTGATCCAGGGGGAGGGGGTAGAGAGCCGGAGTATTGTGTGTATAAGGCATGTAAACTTCATGTTAGCGGCCCGCAGGAATTCATAATTGTTTAGTTTAGTGGTCCGTTGGGTCCAAAAAGGTTGACGACCGCTGTTCTAGACCCCTGATGTCTGGGGGTTTTATGCAATCTTCAGGCCTAAAATAATTATTTTTTAAAATGTATACACAAAATCTCCACAAAAACAGCCCTGGCAGCAAGAGGGTTGAAGCCTATTTGGGGGGGGGGGGGGTTAGAGTTAAGTTTAGAGAGAGAGTTATTGTTGTTGTTAGCCTGCTATTGTAGCAGAACTCAGATTAGGCATGCAATAAATATTGAGTAAAAATAACCAGCAACACAGAAGTCTACTTACCACGTGGTAAAACTTGTGGGTCGGCTCATTTTCCCCAGATCTGACAGTTCTGTTGTAGGTTTACTGCAAGCCTCTATGTTAAGGTACTTAAATATGTGAACCTTCCTTTAAGGCAGATCTGGAATAAGAAGAAAGAAGAAGAAAAGAAAGAGGAAAAAAAGAAAGAGGAAAAAAAGAAAGAGGAAAGAAGAAGGAAGAAGAATAAAAGAAGAAGAAAGAAGAATAAAAGAAGAAGAAAGAAGAATAAAAGAAGAAGAAAGAAGAATAAAAGAAGAAGAAAGAAGAATAAAAGAAGAAGAAAGAAGAATAAAAGAAGAAGAAAGAAGAATAAAAGAAGAAGAAAGAAGAATAAAAGAAGAAGAAAGAAGAAGAAAGAAGAATAAAAGAAGAAGAAAGAAGAAGAAAGAAGGAAAGAAGAAGAAGAAAAGAAGGAAAGAAGAAGGAAGAAGGAAGAAGAAGAAGGAAGAAGAAGAAGGAAGAAGAAGGAAGGAAGGAAGGGAGAAGGAGGAGGAAGGGAAGGAAGGAGAAGGAAGAAGACAAATTTGAATATTCTTCAATAAAACATTGAGAGTAATGGAGCTAGGAGGAGTCTGTCCTCTTCCTGGATTGTGACATGGGAATACTGACCTGTGCGGGTGGGTATTGGAGGGGGTTGTTGTCCAGTATGATGGTCTGAAGGTGTCGGAGGCGTCTGTAACAGACAGGAATGTGGGAGATGCGGTTGCAGGAGATGTCTAGACGTACCAGAGGAAGCTCAGAGAGTTCTGGAGAAGAACAGGGATGAACCTATAAATCTATCCCCACATTTTGTAGATGCTATAAGTTTTGCGCAAACCAATATACACTTATTGCAATTGTTTTAATCAGAAATATGTAGAAAAATACATATCGGTCTAAACTAAGGATGAAATGCGATTTTTTTTTTTTGGGATCTTATAACAAAAAGTAAAAAAAAATATTGTTTTTTCTTTTTAACCGGTTTCCTGACCGGCGCACGCCGATGTACGTTGATAGAATGGCACGGCTGGGCAAATGGGCGTACAGGTACGTCCCTTTAAATTTGCCGCTGTGCCATCACGTGCGCTGGCCGGGACCTCTGTGAGCCGGGTCCCGCGACTTGATTGCCTTGGGGATACCCGTGATCGTCTCACAGGGAGGAAGAACGGGGAGTTGCTGATGTAAACAAGCATCTCCCTTTTCTGCCTAGTGACAGTGTCACTGATCTCTGACCCCTGTGATCAGAGCAGAGATCAGCGACGTGTCACACACAGCCATGCCCCCCGCAGTTAGAAACACTCCCCAGGACACACTTAACCCTTACTCTGCCCCCTAGTGGTTAACCCCTTTACTGCCATTGTCATTCACACAGTAATCAGTGCATTTGTATGCTGTATAAATGACGATGGTTCCAAAATGTGTCAAAAATGTCCGATGTGTCCGCCATAATGTTGCAGTCATGATAAAAATCGCTGATTACTAGTTAAAAAAAAATTATATATATATTTAATAAAATGCCATAAAACTATCCCCTATTTTGTAAACACTATATCTTTTGCGCAAACCAATCAGACGCTTATTGCAATTTTTTTTTACCAAAAATATGTAGAAGAATACGTATCAGCCTAAACTGAGGGAAACTTTTTTATATATTTTTGGGGGATATTATAGCAAAATGTAAATAATAATGCATTTTTTATAAATTGTCGTTCTTTTTTTGTTTATAGCGCAAAAAATAAAAAAATGCAGAGGTGATCAAATACCACCAAAAAATTTTTTTTAGGAAAAAAAGGACGTCAATTTTGTTTGGGAGCCACGTCGCACGACTGCGCAATTGTCAGTTAAAGTGCCGCTGTGCCAAATCGCAAAAAGTGCTCTGGTCAGGAAGGGGGTAAATCCTTCTGGGACTGAAGCGGTTAAAGACTAAGCCTTTTTCTGACACTTGTTGCTTACAAGTTAAAATCATTTTTTTTGCTAGAAAATTACCTAGAACCCCCCCCCCCAAAAAAAAAAAAAATATATATATATATATATATATATATATATATATATATATATATATATATATATATATATATATATATATATATATATATATATATATATATATATATATATATATATATATATATATCAGAGACCCTAGGGAATAAAATGGTGGTGGTTGCAATATTTTATGCCATACTGCATTTTTTTTGTGGGGAAAAAAAAATAAATACTTTTCAATAAAAAAATAAATTAAAAAAACTTTTTTTTTGTTGAATGTGAAGGACGATGTTACGCCGAGAATCTAGATCTTAAAGCCAAGCAAAAAATAAAAAATCTTGATTCTCATTTTATCCAGAATTTTGCAGCTAAAGAATCATCATACCAAGACATTTTTGGACAATTTTTTATGCTTCCAACAATGTGGGAACAGTTTGGAGACGGCTCCTTCCTGTTCCAACATGACTGCACACCAGTGCACAAAGCAAAAGACATAGATGAGCGAGTTTGGGGTGGAGGAACTTGTCTGACCTGCACAGTCTGTGAGGTCAGTCCTGACCTCAACCCGATAGAAACACCTTTGGGATTAATTGAAGACTGCATGCCAGGCCTTCTCATCCAACATCAGTGCCTGACCTCACAAATGTGCTTCTGGAAGAATGGTCAAACATTCCCATAGACACGCTCCTGTGGACGGCCTTCCCAGAAGAGTTGAAGCTGTTATAGCTGCAAAGGGTGGGCCAATTCCCTATTGAACCCTACGGTCTAAGACTGGGATGCCAATAAAGGTCATGTGCGTGTAAAGGCAGGCATCCCAATAATTTTGGTAATATAGTATGTGTAAGACTGAACAGGTGGCTCTCTTTTCAAAATAATAATACACTCCATATTAATCTATGTATAATAAATGTCCCGCCCAATAAAACAACAATACAGTCATCCCATATAGGGATTATGTTTCATGAAACAATCGTATCTTTCGGTGTTGCTAGGAGATCGGCTCTTTTCACAGTGACACTCACCTTCCGGGAGAGAGGTCAGCTGATTCCGGCGGATGTTCAGCTCTCGCAGAGATTCCAGCGATCCCATCTGTGGCGGCAGAGACTGGATCTCGTTACAGCTGACATCCTGCCAGAGACAAAAGAAGAGATCACATATAAAAAGTATAACAACAACCAACCACAAACAACAACCAACCACAAACAACAACCAACCAAACAACAACCAAACAACAACCAACCAACAAACAGCAACATGAGGAGTCCTTTGTCTACAACAGATGATGACATTTATTATTACATATAAAACATTCTCTTACAGAGAGGTGAATGGGCTCTACACACAAATACAATTCAATCTGATAAACCTAAAGGAGAGACTTCCTGCCGGCTCTGTATATGATAAGAGGACGCCTTCCATTCCTCCATCTGTATACCCTCCCTGGAGGTATTCCCGAGTGTGCCTCGGGGTTACTTTTCATTACCATAAGCCAGTGGTCTCCAAACAGTGGCCCGGGGGCTGGAGGTGTCCCTTTGCTTGCTTTCACCCGGCCCTTGGGGTATTATTTTCCCCACTGTTTGCAACAGTGGGGCTTACTTCCTCCCACCGACACCAATGATGGGGCACTATTCCTCCCACCGACACCAATGATGGGGCACTATTCCTCCCACTGACACCAACAATGGGACACTATTCCTACATTTTCCATGATGCTCCACTACACTGCAGAGTGCATGAGCATTATGGGAAATGCAGCTGTCATGTTACATTCAGCTACCCATCACATGTTGCTACCCGCTGGAGTGCGCATGTGGGACACCGCCATATGCGTTCCAACACTGTTGTAAGACCACTTTGCCACAGGTCCCCTCGCTGAATCGCCAAGCTTTGGGCACGGCCTCACTTCGCTTGGCATAATTATAATCTATCTCTAACTCTATGTCCACTTGGATGGTGGGGGCTTGAACCTGGACTCAGTGTCCTCCCACCGACACCAACGATGGAGCACTATTCCTCCCACTGACACCAACAATGGGACACTATTCCTCCCACTGATTGCCAACATTCATAGGTGGAACTGATGGGCACTGATTGGCAGCACTAATCATCAGGACACGTCACACTAGCTGGTTACCGGCTCTCTTCTCTCCTCACACTGTAACAGCGTAAGGAAAGGAATGCCCATAAATCGGAAAGTGTGTTTACATCATGATAAGCTGTGATTGGACACAGATGATCAAGTGGCAAAGAGCTGCTGTGATTGGCTTTTTATTCCCCCCAATTTGTGGGGACGTCATATAACGCCCTCCCAGAACTGGACGACTGCACTGTAGTTGTCATTTGGCTCTAGCGCAGTCAGGGAGTGGTTAGTGTTTGGAAATGCCAACACAACTCAATGTTTTTTTTTAGCCCTCCTGCCACATTCACCCCAAATCAGGGAACATGGATAAAAGCCACTAGACCTCATAAAAAGTGGGGACTAAAGTCTGCAGTCTCCATCTCTCCTTGCCTGCACTACAATCTTCTACCTGGCCTTACCGTCCGGAGAGGTCATCACTCCTGTGCATGCGCAGCAGTTCAGTCATCCAGGTGCACAGGCGCTGGACCAGAACGTAAACTGAGCTGCGCATGCGCAGAGTACATTCTAAAGAAGACTGAAAGCAGGCAGGTAGGTTTCATTTTACTGCAGAAGAGACATTGCATGTCTCTGAAATAAAGAACCTGCCTTCTTGCAGCTTATTAACAATCCTGACCTCCGGGAAGGTTTTACCCCCTTCATGACTAGAGCACGTTTTGGCTATTCAGCACTGTGCTTTTTTTTTTAACTGGCAATTGCGCAGTCATGCACTACTGTATCCAAATGAAATTTATATATAATTTTTTTTATATCTTTTTTTTCCCCCACATAAAATAGAGCTTTACTTTGCTGCCATTTAATCACTTTATTTTTATTATATAAATAAAAAAAAATAAATAAATACAAAAAATATTTTCTACTTACTGTTATAAAAAATATCCCCAAAAAAAAGCTAATTTTCATCATACATTTGGGCCAAAATGGATTCTGCTACATCTCTTTGGTAAAAACCAAACTGTTTTTCCGGGGACACTGTACTATTGGGGGCTCTAGTTCAGTGTCAGAAACCATGAAATCAGGCCGAGACAGACGTACAGTTAAATCGCACTTGTTTAATACTAAAAGTAAAAACGAACAAGCGTAGTCAAAACAGAGTTCAGTAACCGGAACGGATGGTCAGCCAAGCCAGAAAATTAGGGATCAAAGTAGAGGAACAGCAAGCAGGATCTGGAGCCAGAAGGGATGCCAGCAAAGCCAGTCTTTAAACAGGAACACAGGAGATTTTCTCTTGTGAGGTTGACCAAGGCAAGGCAGAGCGCCTCTGGACTGGATGGCTTTAGTAGGCAGGACTGACGAGCAGGATCATCAACAGCTGAGTAACTGGCGAGAGAGATAGGAGCTGCCAATTAGCCGACAGCTGAGCAGCCAGCCCAGAGAAGGAAGGGCTGAGCCCACCCTTGACATTCGTGTCATGATCAAGATACTGACCAGCACAGACAGTATACAAATAATAGTGATGATCACCGGCTTATATAGTGTGACTGTGAAAGTGTGGCGGAAAATCTGGCGCCAACTGACACTGGCTGGGAAAGACGCTGACAATTATGTCACTAGTGACACTTATACAGTGATAATACTGTACACAGTCAGTCTACTAATGGCACTGGTTGGGTGATGGGGGTGATCAGGAGGGCAAACAAGGGGTTAACTCTGAGCCTTACAAGGGTATCGGTGCAGCTTTTACTTACAGATCTGGCTGGTTCCCTCCTTGCCTTCAGTTCTGGATGCTAACTGAAAGCAAGTAGAAATCCAGGCAGATAGTGTGTGTTGTGTTTCCAACATCCCAGATCTCTGTGCTGTGATTGGCCAGTGTCAACCAGCAGGTATACAGCCAAAATCATTGGCTGCAACCTGACAAACTAACGCGGTGTCAAATTACGGCACAGATCAGCAGGGGGTGCATGCCGCTAAACCAGGAAGTTCACCGCCAAAGTGGGGGGTTTTGAAGGAAATCCAGATATGTAGAAAGCCATAGAGGTACCACACCAATGGTGAGAGGAAGTGATTCTGAGGGGAATCCAGATGTCCAAAGTGGCATTTTATTGGATTATCAATAAGATATCAAACAGGGGTCATGAGGGAAATCCAGATCTGTAGAGGGTCATGGGGGTGCCACACCAATGAAAATAGATTGGGGTCCTGAGAAGAATCCAGATAGGTTCAATGTGGCATTTACTAGATTCTGAATAGGATAAGCTATCCAACACAGGAGTCCTCAGAGAAATCCCGATGTGTAGAAAGCCGTAAGCATGCCAAACCAATGACGATAGAGGTCACAATGGTATTTTATTGGATAATCAATAGGAGAAGATATCTGGATTTCCCTTCGGACCATTACATTGGATATGTAGAAAGCTGTAGAGGTGCCACAGCAATGGTGAGAAGAGGCGATCACGAGGGGAATCCAGATGTCCAAACCAGTATTCTATTGGACTATCAATAAGATACGATATCAAACACAGGGGTCATGAGGGAAATACAGATCTGTAGAGAGTCATAGGGGTGCCACACTAATCAAAATAGAATGGGGTCCTGAGAAGAATCCACATACAATGCCTTGGGAAAGTATTCGGCCCCCTTGAACTTTTCAACCTTTTGCCACATTTCAGGCTTCAAACATGAAGATATAAAATTTTTATTTTTTGTGAAGAATCACCAACAAGTGGGACACAATTGTGAAGTGGAACGAAATCTATTGGATTTTTGAAACTTTTTTAACTAATAAAAAAATGAAAAGTGGGGCGTGGAAAATTATTCGGCCCCCTTGCGTTAATACTTTGTAGAGCCACCTTTTGCTGCGATTACAGCTGCAAGTCGCTTGGGGTATGTCTCTATCAGTTTTGCACATCGAAAGACTGAAATTCTTGCCCATTCTTCCTTGCAAAACAGCTGGAGCTCAGTGAGGTTGGATGCGTTTGTGAACAGCAGTTTTCAGCTCTTTCCACAGATTCTCAATTGGATTCAGGTCTGGACTTTGACTTGGCCATTCTAACACCTGGATACGTTTATTTGTGAACCATTCCTTTGTAGATTTTGCTGTATGTTTGGGATCATTGTCTTGTTGGAAGATAAATCTCCGTCCCAGTTTCAGGTCTTTTGCAGACTCCAACAGGTTTTCATCCAGAATGGTCCTGAAGGAGTTCCAGATATGTAGAAAACCATAAGGGTCCCACAGCAATGGCGATAGGAAGGTGTCCTGAGCAAAATCCAGATCTGTAAGGTGCCACACCAATGATGACAAAGTTCATGAAGGTATTTTACTGGATAAGATATCCAATGTGGGGGATCCTGATGGAAATGCAGATATGTAGAAAGCTGTAGAGGTGTCACACCAATGGTGACCGATTCCACAATGTTTTCTACTGGATGGTCAACAGGATAAGATGTCCAACATGGTGGTCCTGAGGGAAATCTAGATTAGTAGAAAGCAGTAAAGGGTACCAAACCAATGGTTAGAGGGGATGGATCCTGAAGAAAAGCCAGATATGTAGAAAGTTGTAGGGGTGCCACACCAATAATCAAAGTCCATGGAGTTTTTTTTATATTGGTCAATAGGATAAGCTATCCAACGTGAAGGTCCTGAGGGGATTCCAGGTACGTAGAAAGCAGTAAGGGAGTCATACTAATGGTGAGAGTCTAAAATATGTTTTTTTTTTTTTTTTTACTTTTTCTTTAAATTTTTGTTTTTTTATAATTGGATAAAGAATAGGACATGATATCCAACAGGTTTCTTGCCCTTCTTCTGGACTTACAGTATATGTTCTGTAACTTCAGAAACGCCTGGACTCAGATATTTGAAAAAGACCACATCAAATGTTAGCATCAACGAGTATTTCTTGAGCTGCATTACTCATTGGTACTTACATCTCATGTGGTATTTGAGGTCAATCCCTGTCGGATGAACTGAACATTTCAAACAACGTCATCTTCCTTCTAACCCATCCTCTTTAATTGAAATAACATAACCAACCCCCCCCCCCCCCATGTCATGGAGATGGAGAAGATGAGGTGTTTGTAGTCCAAATCAGGTGAATGGACTGGAGTGACTACACCTTTCCTTCATAGAGCGTTGTTACCCTAGAACAAGTCTGTGTTACTGGCATGGAGGGTGGAGAAAAAGAAAGTCTAAAAAGGAAGACTAATACAACCACCACATGCAAAGCTGCACTATAAGACATTTCTAGATCTAGATATAATTTAGGGTCACCTAATGGTGCTCGGGAGCCATGTCTATTTTGTCTATAGGAAGCAGTATACAGTATCTCACAAAAGTAAGTACACCCCTCACATTTTTGTAAATATTTTCTTCTACCTTTTCATGTGACAACACTGAAGAAATGACACTTGTCTACAATGTAAAGCAGTGAGTGTACAGCTTGTATAACAGTGTAAATTTGCTGTCCCCTCAAAGTAACTCAACACACAGCCATTAATGTCTAAACCTCTGGCAACAAAAGTGAGTACACCCCTAAGTGAAAATGTCCAAATTGGGTCCAAAGTGTCAATATTTTGTGTTTCCACCATTATTTTCCAGCATTGCCTTAACCCTCTTGGGCATGGAGGTCACCAGAGCTTCACAGGTTGCCACTGGAGTCCTCTTCCACTCCTCCATGATGACATCACAGAGCTGGTGGATGTTGGAGACCTTGCTCTCCTCCACCTTCCATTTGAGGATGCCCCACAGACGCTCAATAGGGTTTAGGTCTGGAGACATGCTTGGCCAGTCCATCACCTTTACCCTCAGCTTCTTTAGCAAGGCAGTGGTCATCTTGCAGGTGTGTTTGGGGTCGCTCTGAACAGGCCTCGCCATGGTCCACCAAAGAAGTTGAGTACACGTGCTCAGCGTCATATCCAGAGGTTGTCTTTGGGAAATAGACGTATGAGTGTTGCCAGCATTGCTGCAGAGGTTGAAGGGGTGGGGGGGTCAGTCTGTCAGTGCTCAGACCATACGCCGCACATTGCATCAAATTGGTCTGCATGGCTGTCGTCCCAGAAGGAAGCCTCTTCTAAAGATGATGCACAACAAATCCCGCAAACAGTTTGCTGAAGACAAGCAGATTAAGGACATGGATTACTGGAACCATGTCCTGTGGTCTGATGAGACCAAGATAAACTTATTTGGTGTCAGATGGTGACAAGTGTGTGTGGGGGCAACCAGGCGAGGAGGACAAAGACAAGTGTGTCTTTCCTACAGTCAGGCATGGTGGTGGGAGTGTCATGGTCTGGGGCCGCATGAGTGATGCCGGCACTGGGGAGCTACAGATCATTGAGGGGACCATGAATGCCAACATGTACTGTGACATACTGAAGCAGAGCATGATCCCCTCCCTTCAGAGACTGGGCCGCAGGGCAGTATTCCAACATGATAACAACCCCCAAACACACTTCCAAGACAACTGCCTTGCTAAAGAAGCTGAGAGTAAAGGTGATGGACTGGCCAAGCATGTCTCCAGACCTAAACCCTATTAAGCATCTGTGGGGTATCCTCATACGGAAGGCGTTAGAGCGCTAGGTCTCCAACATCCACCAGCTCTGTGATGTCATCATGGAGGAGTGGAAGAGGACTCCAGTGGCAACCTGTGAAGCTCTGGTGACCTCCATGCCCAAGAGGGTTAAGGCAGTGCTAGAATATAATGGTGGCCACAGACAATATTGACACTTTAGGCCCAATTTGGACATTTTCTCTTAGGGGTGTACAAAAGATTTACAAAAATGTGACTGAGGGGTGTACTAACTTTTGTGAGATACTGTACCATTTCCTACGATAACATTATTTGGTAATACTTGCGAGGGCCCAAACTGGCTGATCTGAAGTGATGGTTTCTGGAGATAGATGGCCTTTACATTGGTGAGTGTCTGGGGAAAATCCAAAAAAGGTGTTGGATGAGAAGCTTTTGCCCTCAACGCCATGCCCCCGCAGCATGCATCAGGGTAATGTCTGGCAGCCATCTTGCTCTGTATAACCATCTTTCAGCTATATCAGAGAAGTATATACAGAGCTGTATAATACAGGAAACTGGAGGGGAGGGGGGCGCTCTCATGCTTACTGTACCCATAATGAAGTATAGAGGAGGAGGGGGAGGGGGGGAGAGACTCGCACACACAGTAAAAGCAGGAAACCTGAGATTACACAATCACGTTCAGCAGAATGAGCCAACATCTTCCGCTGATCAGAGCAAACCACCGACTTCTCCACCACAACCCCCTCCCATGTATAGCGCCAACACACAACACCCTCCTCATATGTACAGCACTAATACACAACACCCGTCTGACAACCTGCCTTATATATTATTACCACATCATCAGACAGAAGACAATGATATACTCCAATGTCTGATTTACCCGAGATCCAACTTTGTCTTTTTTTTTGTTTTGAATAACGTTGGGAACGTCATGCCAGCCTGCATGCTCCTATATCACCAAGGGTACATATACATGCGTGTCTTGGTACGTTGATGGGTGCGGGTCGTCATGCATAAGACTGTCTGTTTGCTCCCCCCCCCCCCCGGTGCTCATGTTGACACCAGATGAGCCGTTTAATCAAAGATCTGAGCTGTGTGGTGTATGGTGTATGGCCTTCAGCAAGAACCCATTCACGATTTCTGAGGTCTCCTGTTATTGACCGGTCTCTACAGTGCTCCTAAAATCACGACTATCTGCTGTCCCTGGACCTTTATTGCCCGATCGTTGCCAATCTCGCTGACTAAAATCTGCATGCTGCCTCTGCAATTTGGTTGCTCAATCCTGGCGATTACCACTCTGCCTGCTGCCTCTGCACATTTGTTGCCCGATCTCTGCCAATCTTGCCCACCAAGATTCTGCTTTCTGTCTTTGCAATTTTGTAGCCTGATTAGTCCCCATCATGATTCTGCCTGCTGCCTCTTCACTTTCTTACTCAATCCTGCCCACCATGGCTCTGCCTGCTGCTTTTGCACTCTCATTGCCCAATTGTTGCCAATCCTGCCCACCATGGCTCTGCCTGCTGCTTCTGCACTCTCATTGCCCAATTGTTGACAATCCTGCCCACCATGACTGCCTGCTGCTTCTGCACTATCATTGCTCAATTGTTGCCAATCCTGCCCACCATAACTCTGCCTGCTGCTTCTGCACTCTTGTTGCCCAATTGTTGCCAATCCTGCCCACCATGGCTCTGCCTGCTGCTTTTGCACTCTCATTGCCCAATTGTTGCCAATCCTGCCCACCATGACTGCCTGCTGCTTCTGCACTCTCATTGCCCAATTGTTGCCAATCCTGCCCACCATGACTGCCTGCTGCTTCTGCACTCTCATTGCCCAATTGTTGCCAATCCTGCCCACCATAACTCTGCCTGCTGCCTATGGCAAGTATTGGGTGAAAGTAAAAGTCATGGTGGGCAGTATTGGCAACAATAGCGCAGAGGCAGCCGGCAGAGTCATAGTGGGCAGGATTGACAACAATAGTGCAGAGGCAGGCGGCAGAGTCATGGTCAGCAGGATTGGCTGAGATTACACTTTCACCCAATCCTGCCCACCATGACTCTGCCTGCTGCCTCTGGCAAGAATTGGGTGAAGGTGCAGAGGCAGCACCATGGTGGGCAGGATTAGCAATTGGGCAATGAATGTGCAGAAGCAGCAGGCAGAGTCATGATGCGCAGGATTGGCAAAAATAGTGCAGAGGCAGGCGGCAGAGTCATGGTCAGCAGGATTGGCCGAGATTGCACCTTCACCCAATCCTTGCCAATCCTGCTGACCATGATTTTGCCACCTGCCTCTGAACTATTGTTGCCAATCCTGCTGATCATGACTCTGCCGCCTGCCTCTGCACTTTTGTTGCCTATCCTGACTATTAGGTCTGTCTGCTGTCTCTGCACTTTGGTTGCTCGATTGGTGCCAATCCTGCTCACCATGACTCTTCCTGCTGCCTCTGTACTTTTGTTGCCCCAAATGCTGCCAGTACTGATGACTACGATGGCCAGCCAGCTGACTACAACAATGGCTGCTGCCCCTATACTTTAGTTGCCCATTTCTGACAATCTTGCTGACCACAAAATTTGCCTGCAGTTTATGAACCTTGGCTCCCGACCGCCTTCTGGCCTCATCTTGGTGACCTGATCTTGGCAGCTGTTTTATGCTTAAAAAAGTGTTATCAAACCCTCTCATCTGAAAATAAATATAGTGCTGCACTCCTCAGCACTTACCATATGTGCTTTCCTTTCAAGGACTGTCATTGCTTAGCATTCTGTATCAGAAAATCCTCTCTACTCCGTTTCTGACATTCAGTTGGCTACACAGCTTTGCAGGGTCCCATGAAGCCCACCAATAGCTATCCATGTGTGGTCACTTCCAACAGAGACTACAGCTGTGCTCTGGCACCTTAAAAAAGAGGGTCCCTCAAAATGATGGTGTGTCCTCTGATGTAAACAGTCATGTAGGGTCTACAACAGGGGTATTAAATTAAAATTCATGGAGGTCCGATCAGTAGAATTTTCTTCCAGCAGAGGTCTGAAGCCTTCCCATCACAGCCCCCCCCCACACACACACACATTTTATATCACAGTCCCATTCTTGCAGCAGTGTCCTCAGTCCCCTACTTCACATCAGTTTTCCCTTAACGTTAGTGTCCACTGCCCCCTGGCCCGTCTCCTGTCAAGTGCCAACACAGCAAGCAGCTTGGTATGGGGGCACCCGGGCCGAGCTGCAGCTCCGTGTGTCCATTCAGAGCTGTCGCCCCGATTCAGCCCTGCCTCCTCTCTCTCTCGACTAAACGACTTTGATTGACAGCAGTGGGAGCCAATGGCGCCACTGCTGTCTCAGCCTATCAGGAGGGAGAGTCACGGACAGCCGAGGCAGTTGTGGACATCACTGGATAGAGATGGGGCTCAAGTAAGTAATTGGGGGGGGGGGGGGGGTGCTGGGGCGGCTGCTGCACGCAGGTTTTATCATAATGCATATAATGCACCTTCTGCCATTACAACTCCTTTAACTTATGCAGCTCCCGACCCCCATCCAGTGTCGCCGTGCCTTCCTCTCGCCTCCCCCATCCCATGTCATCGTGCCTTCCTCCCGCCTCCCCCATCCACCATCATCGTGCCTTCCTCTCGCCTCCCCCATCCCATCTCGTCGTGCCTTCCTCTCGCCTCCCCCATCCCATGTCGTCGTGCCTTCCTCCCGCCTCCCCCATCCCATGTCGTCGTGCCTTCCTCTCGCCTCCCCCATCCCATGTCGTCGTGCCTTCCTCCCGCCTCCCCCATCCACCATCATCGTGCCTTCCTCTTGGCTCCCCCATCCCATGTCATCGTGCCTTCCTCTCGCCTCCCCCATCCACTGTCGTCGTGCCTTCCTTCCGCCTCCCCCATCCACTATCGTCGTGCCTTCCTCTCGCCTCCCGCCCTCCAGCCAGTGCCGCCGTGCCTCCCGCTCTGCCTTGAGAATGGCAGCAGTGCAGACCAGGGGAAGAGAAAAAAAAAAAAAAGGGGAGAGGTTCCTGAATTTATGGATACCTGGTCTACAGCCAGACCTCTGAACTGTGCATGTCAGCACACATACAAGACCAAAGCCTATGCCAGTTCCTTGTTCCTCCTCCAAGGCAGGTAATTGAAAAACTGTGTGGGGTTTATTTACTAAACCTGGAGAGTGCAAAATCAGGCCGACTTCTGCATAGAAACCAATCAGCTTCCAGATTTTGTTGCCAAAGCTTAATTGAACAAGCTGAGGTTAGAAGCCGATTGGCTACTATGCACAGCTGCACCAGATTCTGAGTGCTTCACTTTTAGTAAATCTCCCCCACACTGAGACTTTATAAAAGGTATGGGTGTTCCTGTGCATGCAGACCTTCCAAGGTACCACCAGCCTGTGATGCCGAGCCTCTATGATTGAAATAGCTAAAATACAACAAATGAAAAATGGATGGTCAGGGAGGAAAGGGCTAAAAGATGCTGGAAGTTAGGTGGGCTCCGACTTCCTGCAGCTTCTAGTGTACATTGTGAGAAACTCACAGTGTGCAGTCAAATCAGAGTAAGCCATTTCAATACAGGAGAGGAGATCAAACAACTGTGTAAGAGAGTAGGGAAGGCTGAAGTTCAGATTTAAAGTGTCCCCGTCACTGGAGTGACATTACGAGCCGTCACCAAGGACCACAGCAAACAGTAGGAGGAACACGTGTGCGACGCACCCAGGAAGTGTGGAATATTTGCAGCAAGAAGGGAGGAGAAAACCGGTGGCTTTTAAAACAGGAGTCCTTAGAATATATATCATTATTTTACAGGCCAGGGCTTTGTTTACACAGGACCTTGTGGTGATGCAGTCACTTTAATATTCACACTTCCCATGAAATCAAAAGATCGAAGTCAGCAAAAAAAAGTTCCCCTTTCATGGCATAAAAAAAAAGAAATCATTGTTCCCAAACTTCCCGCAGAGATCACATGACTACCAATCATTGCTGCAGACAGTCTATAGATTCTTTGAACCTTGAGGGTGTCTGCTACTCCATTCCCGCGCGGCACTCCGGGCCCCGCTCTCTCATTCCTGCTACTCCATTCCCGCACGGCGCTCCGGGCCCACTCCTCCATTTGCGCTACTCCATTCCCACTCCTGGCCCCCGCTTTTCCATTTGCGAGCGGCGCACCGGGCCCCGCTACTCCAGTTGCAATCTGCCCCCCCCCACCCACACACACACACACCAGTCGCGCTCCGGGCCCCCTCCGCTACTCCAGTCGCGCACAGCGCCCCGGGCCCGCTCCTCCATTTGCGCTACTCCATTCCCACTCCTGGCCCCCGCTCCTCCATTTGCGCTACTCCATTCCCACTCCTGGCCCCGCTCCTCCATTTGCGCGCGGCGCACCGGGCCCCGCTACTCCAGTTGCAATCTGGGCCCCCCCCCCACACTCCAGTCGCGCTCCGGGCCCCCCCCCCACACTCCAGTCGCGCTCCGGGCCCCCTCCACTACTCCAGTCGCGCACAGGGCCCCGCTACTCCAGTCACGCTCCGGACCCCAGCTACTCCAGTCACACACTGGGCCCCGCTACTCCAGTTGCGCTCCGGGCCACCTCCGCTACTCCAGTTGCGCTCCGGGCCCCCTCCGCTACTCCAGTTGCGCTCCGGGCCCCCTCCGCTACTCCAGTTGCGCTCCGGGCCCCCTCCGCTACTCCAGTTGCGCTCCGGGCCCCCTCCGCTACTCCAGTTGCGCTCCGGGCCCCCT
This sequence comes from Lithobates pipiens, assembly GCF_037356315.1. Classification (NCBI taxonomy): domain Eukaryota; kingdom Metazoa; phylum Chordata; class Amphibia; order Anura; family Ranidae; genus Lithobates; species Lithobates pipiens. The sequence goes on from NW_027507903.1 coordinate 640,205,889, forward strand.
CCGCTACTCCATTTGCGCTACTCCATTCCCACTCCTGGCCCCCGCTCCTCCATTTGCGCTACTCCATTCCCACTCCTGGCCCCGCTTCTCCATTTGCGCGCGGCGCACCGGGCCCCGCTACTCCAGTTGCAATCTGGGCCCCCCCCCCCCACACTCCAGTCGCGCTCCGGCCCCCCCCCCACACTCCAGTCGCGCTCCGGGCCCCCTCCACTACTCCAGTCGCGCACAGGGCCCCGCTACTCCAGTCACGCTCCGGACCCCAGCTACTCCAGTCACACACTGGGCCCCGCTACTCCAGTTGCGCTCCGGGCCCCCTCCGCTACTCCAGTTGCGCTCCGGGCCCCCTCCGCTACTCCAGTTGCGCTCCGGGCCCCCTCCGCTACTCCAGTTGCGCTCCGAGCCCCCTCCGCTACTCCAGTTGCGCTCCGGGCCCCCTCCGCTACTCCAGTTGCGCTCCGGGCCCCCTCCGCTACTCCAGTTGCGCTCCGGGCCCCCTCCGCTACTCCAGTCGCGCACGGCGCACCGGGCCCCCGCTACTCCAGTCGCGGAAGCTGCATTGCTGGTATAGAAAGCAGGCAAGAGATATGAATCCCTAGAAAAGGCAAGTATAATACCTATGATTACAGGGGACTAGCAATTTGATTTATTTTTAAGGGCCAGATTATGATGGACACATGACTTCTTACACCCAGACATGTATAGGAGGTCTTATCTCCCACACTTCCGCCACACACAGCTCCCACCACGCCGCACCCCTTTAAACAGTAATTAAGCAATGGAATACGATTCACCTTCTCCAGGCAGGTAAGTGCGTACATCTCACCCAATAAATCTGCTACTCACCAGCTGCCGCAGGTTGGTCATGGCGCCCACCTCCTCTGGAATGGAGTTCAGCTTGTTATTACTGGCGATGAGAACGGTGAGAGGAAGACGACAGAGGTAAGGAGGTAGAGAGGTGAGGAGGTTTCGGCTGTGGAAACAAGGATGTATTTTATCTTGTTAATCTCTATAGTAGACTTGGGTCTTTGGCTGGCATACCTAGAAGGAACCCCCCCCATGCATCCTTCCTAAAACTCTTTGTGGATTTCTACAGTAGACTAGAGACTCTGGTTTGCATTTGTTAAAGGAATTCCCTACACCCCCCCCTTCCTGATTCACTTTCTTCTTGCTGATCAATACAGTAGACGGAGGCTGCTGACTTGCCTACCTAAAAAAGGAATACCCAACATCCTTCCAACTGTTGCTCCTTGCTGAGCTCTATAGTGCTCTGGGAGTCTCTGGTTTGCATACCTAGAACAAACCCCATGCATCCTTCCAGATGTACTTTCTTCTTGCTGATCTCTATGGTAGACTGGGATCTCTGGTTTGCATACCTACAAAAATCTCCTAAATCCCTCCAGAAGTTCTTTTCAAAGTGATCATTACAGTAGACCAGAGGTCTCAAACTGGTGGCCCTCCAGCTGTTGAAAAACTACAAGTCCCATGAGGCATTGCAAGGCTGACAGTTAAGAGCAAGACTCCCAAAGGCAATGGCATGATGGGACTTGTAGTTTCGCAACATCTGGAGGGCCACCAGTTTGAGACCCCTGCAGTAGACAGAGGACTCTGGCTGGCAGATCTAGAACATCCTGCATACTTTCATAGGTTTCATCACCAATCTCTATCGTAAACTGGGTTCTTTGACATTCCCCCAGATGTACTTGCTCATCTCTCATTTTTTTTCAAAGTGATCTTTACAGTAGACTGAGGACTCGGTCTTGCACAGGTATAAGGAACACACTCCATCCTTCCATGCCTTTTATCACCGATCTCTACAATAAACTCGTTTTTTTGACTTGCATACCTAGAAAGAATCTCCTCCATCCCTCCAGCAGACCTTGCTGTTCTCTACCAAGACTAAGGGCTTTATCTTGCAAACCTAGAAGGAATCCCCTGCATCCCTCATGACGTACTTATGAATGGCCTCTACAGTAAACTTGGTTCTCTGGTTTGGATATCTATAAGGAATCCCCTGAAATCTCCCAGATGTATTTGCTCATCTCGACAATAGACTGGGTCCTCTGATGTGCATACCTAACAGGAATACTCTACTGCACTCCTGATGTAAATCGCTCCTTGCTGATCTCTACAGTACATTGGGGGTCTCTGGCTTGCATGTCTAGAAGGAACCCCTCTGCGTCCTTCCTGATGCACTTTTTTCCTGCTGATCTCTGGAGTAGACTGGGGCTTCCGATTTGCATACCTAAAAGAAATACCCAACCATCCTACCAAATGTTCTTGCTCATCTCTGTAGTAGAATGGGGTCTCTGGTTTGCATACGTAGAATAATGCACCTGCACCACTCCTAATGCATTTGATCATTGCGGATCTCTACAGTAGACCGGGGTCTCTGGTTTGCAAACCTACAAAAACCTTCCGCATCCCTCCAGAAATGCTTCTTCAAAAGTGATCTCTACAGTAGATTGGGTTCTTTGACTTCCATACCTAGAAGGGATCTCCTAAATCCCTTCAGATGACCTTGCTTCTTGCTGATCTCTATTAAGACTAAGGGCTCTGGTTTGTATACGTAGAAGGAATCCCCTGCATTTCCCCACACTGAGGAAAATTATTTGACCCTCTGCAGATTTTGTATATTTGCTCATTTACAAAGAATTGAAGGGTCTATAATTGTTACCATAGGTGTATTTTAAATGAAAGAATATCAACCAAAAAAATCCAGAAAAAAAAAAAATTAATAATAATAATAATAATAAATAATAACAATAATAACAATAATACACACCACACGCTACAAAGGTTATAAAAGGAGTTGCAGTTCAGTGATAAAAATAAGTATTTGTTCCCCAACCAACAATAATTCTGGCTCCCACAGACTGGCTACAGTAGGTGCTCTTGTGGTACACAGATTAGTCCCGTCAATTGAAGAAGGTCCTCCTAACGACAACTCGTTATGTGTATAAAAGACACCTGTCCACAGAATCTTTCTTCCATTCAAACCTCACCATCATGGGCAAGACCAAAGAGCTATCAAAGGACATCAGGGACAAGATTGTAGACCTTCACAAGGCTGGAATGGGCTACAAGACCATCGGCAAGAAGCTTGGTGAGAAGGAGACAACTGTTGAAGACACCATTCACCAATTGAAGAAATACAAAATGACCATCAATCGCCCTCAGTCTGGAGCTCCATGCATGATTTCGCCTCATGGGGTAAGGATGATGAGAAAAGTGAGGGATCAGCCCAGAACTACACGGGAGGAGCTTGTGAATGATCTCAAGGCAGTTGGGACCAAAGTCACCAAACAAACCATTGGTAACATACTACGCCGCCATAGATTGATATCATTCAGCACCCACAAGGTCCCCCTCCTCAAGAAGGCACATGTACAGGCCGTCTGAAGTTTGCCAATGAACATCTAAATGATTCAAAGAAGGATTGGGAGAAAGTGCTGTGGTCAGAGGAGACCATAATGGAGCTTTTTCGTATTAACGCAACTCGCCGTGTTTGGAGGAAGAAAAGTTCTGACTATGACCCCAAGAACACCATCCCTAATTACAGTCAAGCATGGAGGTGGAAACATGATGCTTTGGGACTGTTTTTCTTCTAAAACAAGGGTACAAGCCAACTTTGCTGAATTGATGGCCCAGTGGACAGGGCCATGTATTGTAAAATCTTGGATGAGAACTTTCTTCCCTCAGCCAGAACACCGAAGATGGGTCGTGGATGGGGCCTCAAGCAAGACAATGGCCCAAAACATATCGTCAAGGCAACAGAGGAGTAGTTCAAGAAGAAACACATAAAAGAAAATTTATGGAGGGAGCTAAAACTGAGTTTCCAAGCGACAGCCAAGAAACCTTAAGGATTTAGAAGAGATCTGTAAAGAGGAGTGGACCAAAATCCCTCCCGAGATGTGTGCAAGCCTGGTAACCAACTACAAGAAACGTCAACCTCAGACATGTTTTGCTTGGGGATCAAATACTCATTTTACTCACTGAACTACAACTTAATGTATAACACTTGTTGTATCATGTGCTTTTTTTTTGGATTTTTTGTTGTTAGTCTCCATCAAATATGATAAAAAAATTAAAATTATAGGGTCGCTTCATTTCTTTGTAAGTGGGCAAACTTCCAAAATCTGTAATCAATCTGTGATCAAATTATTTCCCCACTGCACTTGTTCATCTCTACAGTAGACTAGGGTCTCTGGCTTGGATAGCTACAAAAACCTTCCGCATCCTTCCAGAAGTGCTTTTTCAAAGCGATCTCTACAGTATATTGGGTTCTTTGACCTGCATACCTAAAAGGAATCTCCTCAATCCCTCAAGGTGACCTTGTTCCTAGCTGATGTCTACCAAAGACTAAAGACTCTGGCTTGCATACCTAGAAGGAATTCCCTCCATGCCTCAAGGTGCCTTGCTCCGACTAGTCTTTACAGTAGACTGAGGACTGTCTTGCATACCTAGAAGGACCATCCTGCATTTTTCCATGTTTTTTTTATTGCGGATCTCCACAGTACACTGGGTTCTTTGACTTTCGTATCTAACAAGGAATCTCCTCCATCCCTCCAGGTTATTTTGCCGCTTGCTGATCTCTACAGTAGACCGCAGTCTCGGAGTTCTATACCTAAATAATGTCAGTTGTGCTTTGTTTGATATAAAAATACTCGTACAGACAGCTGACCATCCATCAGCAGAGCCAGTCACTGAATACCAAGAGTTGGGGGATGGTAGGGACTTAGAACAAAATTACAGAATTGAGGCTGAAAAAAAAAAAGAAAAAAAAAAAAAGGAGGACTGATGGCCATCAAGTTCAAATCTCTCCGAGCAAAACAAAACCTCCCCCTCCAACTGCTGCCAAATTCCTTCCCGACCTCCAAGGACAGTCAACTTCCTGGGCCAGGGGGCTCTCAGTAATTAGAACTCTGGATGTTGTCAGCTGAGAGAACATTATCTGCTCCCTTCGAAAAATTCCATTACTGCCATTTGCCTTCATTAACTCACGTAGTTATCCCATTAATTACATTTGAAAAGAAGCATGAAATGTACCGTTACAGAGCCCTGCAGGCCGTCTTTCTGAACCTTTGACTACAGAGGAACCCTTTCATATGTATATATATATATATATATATATATATATATATATATATATATATATATATATATATATATATATATATATATATATATATATATATATATATATATATATATATATACCCACCCAACAGTGGTTTATTTAGAACATCATTACATTGCTGGTCAGCGGCCAAGGCCCACCCACAGTCAGCGGCCAAGGCCCACCCACAGTCAGCGGCCAAGGCCCACCCACAGTCAGCGGCCAAGGCCCACCCACAGTCAGCGGCCAAGGCCCACCCACACCCGTGGTCCGCCGCCAAGGCCCACCCACACCCGTGGTCCGCCGCCAAGGCCCACCCACACCCGTGGTCAGCGGCCAAGGCCCACCCACACCCGTGGTCAGCGGCCAAGGCCCACCCACACCCGTGGTCAGCGGCCAAGGCCCACCCACACCCGTGGTCAGCGGCCAAGGCCCACCCACACCCGTGGTCAGCCGCCAAGGCCCACCCACACCCGTGGTCAGCCGCCAAGGCCCACCCACACCCGTGGTCAGCCGCCAAGGCCCACCCACACCCGTGGTCAGCGGCCAAGGCCCACCCACACCCGTGGTCAGCGGCCAAGGCCCACCCACACCCGTGGTCAGCGGCCAAGGCCCACCCACACCCGTGGTCAGCGGCCAAGGCCCACCCACACCCGTGGTCAGCCGCCAAGGCCCACCCACACCCGTGGTCAGCCGCCAAGGCCCACCCACACCCGTGGTCAGCCGCCAAGGCCCACCCACACCCGTGGTCAGCCGCCAAGGCCCACCCACACCCGTGGTCAGCCGCCAAGGCCCACCCACACCCGTGGTCAGCCGCCAAGGCCCACCCACACCCGTGGTCAGCCGCCAAGGCCCACCCACACCCGTGGTCAGCCGCCAAGGCCCACCCACACCCGTGGTCAGCGGCCAAGGCCCACCCACACCCGTGGTCAGCGGCCAAGGCCCACCCACACCCGTGGTCAGCGGCCAAGGCCCACCCACACCCGTGGTCAGCGGCCAAGGCCCACCCACACCCGTGGTCAGCGGCCAAGGCCCACCCACACCCGTGGTCAGCGGCCAAGGCCCACCCACACCCGTGGTCAGCGGCCAAGGCCCACCCACACCCGTGGTCAGCGGCCAAGGCCCACCCACACCCGTGGTCAGCGGCCAAGGCCCACCCACACCCGTGGTCAGCGGCCAAGGCCCACCCACACCCGTGGTCAGCGGCCAAGGCCCACCCACACCCGTGGTCAGCGGCCAAGGCCCACCCACACCCATGGTCAGCGGCCAAGGCCCACCCACACCCATGGTCAGCGGCCAAGGCCCACCCACACCGATGGCAGTTGGAAAAGACCCCCCCCCCCAGGAGACAAAAAGATAAACTTCAGAACTTTTTCCACCTTTAATGTGACCTATAAACTGTACAACTCAATTAAACAAACTGAAATCTTTTAGGTGGAGGGAAGTAAAAATCAACTAAAATAATATGGCTGCATAAGTGTGCACACCCTTACACTAATACTTTGTTGAACCATCTTTTGATTTTATTACAGCACTCTTCTTTGTAAAAAAAACCCTCAAAATTTGTCAGATTGTGAGGCCATCTCCTGTGCACAGCCCTCTGCAGATCACCCCACAGATTTTCAATGGGGTTCAACTCTGGGCTCTGGCTGGGTCATTCCAAAACTTGAATCTTCTTCTGGTGAAGCCATTCCTTTGTTGATTTGGATGTAGGATTTGTTTCACTGTCACGCCGAAAGATTACATTTCCTCTTCATGTTCTGCTTTCTAGCAAAAGCCTGAAGGTTTTGTGCAAATATTGACTGGTATTTGGAACTATTCATAAGCCCCTCTACCTAAACTAAGGCCCCTGTTACAGCTGAAGAAAAACAGCCCCAAAGCAAAAATTTAGCCGGGCTTGGATGTTTTCCATCGTAATAAAAGGCTTCTGTCTTGCCACTCTACCCCATAGCCCAGACATACGAAGAATACGGCAGATTGTTGTCATGTACCACACAGCCAAATATTCCTGCAGCTCCTTTAATGTTGCTGTAGGCCTCTTGGCAGCCTCCTTGACCAGGCTTCTTCTCGTCTTTTAATCAATTTTGGAGGGACGTCCAGTTCTTGGTGATGTCACAGTTGTGCCATATTTTCTCCACTTGATGAGGACGGTCTTCACTGTGTTCCATGGTATATCTAATGCCTCGGAAATTCTTTTGTACTCTTCTCCTGACTGATGCCTTCCAACAATGAGATCCCTCTGATGCTTTGGAAGCTCCCTGCAGACCATGGCTTTTGCTGTAGGATGTGACTAAGAAAATGTCAGGAAAGACCTACTAGAACAGCTGAACTTTATTTGGGATTAATCAGAGGCATTTTAAATTATGGCAGGGGGGTACTGACTCCTATTTAACATGAGTTTGAATGTGATTGCTTAACGCCAAAAACAGCTACATCCCCAGTTATAAAAGAGGGTGTGCACACTTATGCAACCACAATATTTTTACTATAATATTTCAGTTTGTTTTTCAATTGAGTTGTACAGCTTATAGGTCACATTAAAAAAAAGGTGGAAATGATTTGTCCGATTGTTTTTTTACATCACAGAAACCTGACAATTTAACAGGGGTGTGTAGACTTTTTATATCCACTGTAATTCCCCACTATATTGGCAGTCATTGGAGATGGCCCACCTACATTGATGGCCATTGGAGAAGGCCCAGCTAGAGACAACCCCTTTATACTGGTGTTCACTGAAGAAGAAGGTCTTCCTTACACTGGTGATAATTGGAGAAGGCCCTTCTTACACTGGTGGTCATTGGAGAAAGTCCCCCTACTTTGGTGATCAGTGGCGAAAAACCCACCTGCATTGGTGGTAATTGGAGATGGCCCTTCTTACACTGCTGGTCATTGGAGAAAGTCCCCCTTTACGTTGGTGGTCAGAGGAAGAAGTGTCTTCTTAGATTGGTGGTCAGCGGTAGTAAGGTTCCTTATGCTGGTCGGTAGTGGAATGAATACCCCATTACATTAGTGTTTGGTGGAAAGAACGAGCCCTACATTAGTGATCGGTGTAGTAACCCCTTGCATTTATGTTCACTGGTGAAAATGTCTGTTGGTGGTCAGAGGCATTTTGGTCACCAAACTGTTGGCTCTGCTGATTGAAAATGGTGCCGAGACTATGCAGACAAAAGATCTCTGCTTAATGTTCAAGACACCCCTAAGCGAACTTTGCAGGAACCCTAGTATTCAACAGAATCCTGGAGGAAAAAGGCAGGGCTAAGGTCATGGGGAACAATGTGCGTAGAAGAGTTTCACTCACCTTATGTTCAGGTAGGTGAGGGCCTGTAGGTTGGAGATGCACGTGGGAAGGCTACGCAGGCAGTTGTGATAGAGGTTAAAGGATTCCAGGGACACCAGCTGACACAACTCACCGGGAACTTCCGTGAAACGGTTCTTCGATAAATCTGAAGGAGAAATCAAAATGGTACATCAAACTCTGAGGCCTCACTATGGGGAAAAATCCCACTCAAACATGGCCGCAACGCGAGAGAACCAATCCTGTCTATGCAAACTACGCCGCTGTCTATGCTAGTGTTTACTGTCTTTTTTTTTCCGTATGCCCCCACCCAACAACATGCCAATTTTTTTTTCCGCTTTCATCCTCATTTTAGACCTGTTGATGTCATCACTGTGTCTCTGTACGTCTTCAAACAATGCAGGCAGATCATGGATGGCGGGAGGTGCCAACAGGGTGCTGTACCCCTCTTCCTAAAAAATATCACAGCACCCGGCCTCATCCAGTACTACTCCCACGAACCGCCAGCCCTGATATAGATACAAGCAGTGGGCTGGCTCTTGGGAGGAGTTATGCAAATATCAAAAACGCCTTGATGGGCGGGTGGGTGTCAATCTGGAGTAGTAGGTGTTCCCTGGGCAGGCTGTATTTACATGCAGACCTGCCAAAGTAACTTCCACATGTGATGCTGACACACAGAGTGCATCAGGTGATTATAATTAACGAGATCCTCCTGTTCAGAATCAGTCTGCAAAGGACCTGGCAAATTAAACAGAGCAAAAAAAAAAAAAATAGGAATCCGATACAAAGATTGTTAAAATCCTTGCAATGTACATTGATCAAACATGGGGATCGTTATCTCAACAAAACGTAGAGCTACTCTAAGTACAGTCAAAATTTCCTAGCCCTGATGAAGGGGGTAGTCTTTCGAAACGTGTTGGCATTTTCCCTGCTATGAACCAATTTTACCAATAAAAACCTTGGGACTCTTGGTCGATTATTTGGTGCTCTCACTGGGCTGCGTGGATTCTCAACTCGGAGTTCCCTCCATTTGTAAGGAGTGTCCTTGTTTTGTGGACTACTGAACCGGAGCCAGTGTGCCCAATGATAATTTGATCTATTGAAAATCTGTATGCAGCACCTCATTTTACTGGTTTTTCCCTTTAAATTCAGACAGCAGAGACCCTTCCTGAGTGCTCCCAACGGTGATGGTATGCCCGCCACCAACGGTGACAGTGCGCACGCCTGAGCGCGCCCCCCCCCATGGGGAAGGCACACCCGCCTGAGCGCCCCCCCCCCCCCCCCCCCCAACGATGACGGCATGCATGATCCGAAACAGTGACTGCATGCATGATCCACCAAAATTTGAGCTGAGAATGGCATGCTTAAAATGGCAAGTCCCCTTTTTTATGAAAAATTAGAAAGAGAACTAATTCCAAATATCTTGATGATAACTCCAGAACCCCCACTGTACAAAGCGGCCGTGGTGTCCTGTGCTGCCAGTGTAACAGACCTTATACCGTAATACACAGCCCAAGAGTAACTATCCATGATAATGGTTGCACTGGCAAGCCCTCATTGGGCCAGCGTGACCAAGTGGCCATGCTGACCAATGAGAAGAGCTTCTATCTTCTGGGACACCTTACTGGAAGAAGCCTCAGATGTGCTCGTCATTGGTCAGCATGTTTACGCAGCACTGTTAACCAATAAGGGCTTGCCATTGCGAGCACTATGATAGATACTCATTCCGGGGCCTGTGTAATGCAGTGCATGGGCCACTAGACCAGTAGCATGGGGCACAGCCCATACGGGCAGCAGGGCCAGGAGGGGTGGCTAGAATATTTGGTTACAATTCACCTTTTCATTTTTCGTGAACTGGTCTATAAACCAGAGGCTCTGGATGGACAGTTGAATCAATGGTTCTATATTTGGGACGTATCTGGTCTATAAACCAGAGGCTCTGAGTAAACAGTTGGATAAATGGTGGACTTAACCTTTAAGTCCCCTCTCTCTTACTAATCTGAGTCACTGAAGCAGTAAAATAAATATATTTGTGTGTGGTATATACTTACCTTACCCATGGTGCCTAGGGAAGGGCGATGTCACGATGCTTCTGGCAATATCCTGGGAACGCTGAGGATTCCAAATCTCACAATAGGGTGCTCCTGCACTACAAATGTGGTTCTTCTATTGAGATTTGGTATTCCAAAGCTCTTCACATAACTCTTGTGAGGAAACCGGGGGTAAGGCAAGTACGTTTTTAACTTTTCTCCCCATAAAATTTTAATTTTTTTACAGCTTTAATGTGGCAATTTAAGGGAGGAGAGGCAGTAAGCAAACCGCTGCCAGCAACAGGCAGACTAAAAATCTCTCAATATTTTTGTCCTTTAATTGAAGCGTGACCTTGTCTGTCCCCTCCAGCCTCTCCCTCCTTGAACAATCTGTGCAGTGTAATCCCCAGAGCCTCGTGCCCTGTCACTGCGCTCATCCCTCGGTGCTGGCAGAGGCAGGGCGTCGCTGTGCCCCAAGGGCTACCACATGACTCATTGGTGATGACTTGGTTGTGGCTCTCTGCCCAGAAGTGCTAACAACAAGGCTTATTCAGGGATGCCGGGGAGAGGCCAAGATAATGGAGAGGTCGGGGGCGGGTTTGTGACCCCCGCTGTACTAATGTTTGGATTTGTCACACGTCAGGGCTTGTGGGTGAGGGAAGACCGAGGAATGGGCACTTTAGTCTTGGATGACGAGCTGGCACAAGAGGCCTGTAGAAGGTTGGCATGGTGCCACAGCTTCATGTGAGAAGAGGACCTGGATTGCACGGATAGGCTTTTATCTGACAACTTTCTGGAACAACTAAAATTAGATTCAAACTTTCCATCTCTTATTTTACAGAAATGGGAGGCGGCAGACACCAAAAATCAAGTCAAGTACCCAACTGTCCATCTAGGGCCTCTGGTTTATAGACCAGATAAATCCTAAATATAGAACCATTAATCCAAGGGTCCATCCAGAGCCTCTGGTTTATAGTCCAGATCAGCCTTTCTCAACACAGAGGAACCCATGAAATAGTTCTCCGGTCTCGGGGAACCCCTGCTAAAAATTAGAAGTCTACAACTCATGATACATTAGTGTGATGGTCAGTGAGAAGAATGGTCCTCACACTTGTGGTCATTGGGAAGAATTACCTCCTTAGAGAGAGCTAAAGAGATCAATGGTGTCGGTGAGAACTTATCTGAGAGGCAGAAATTGCCCAATGCTGAAGGAACCTCTAGCAAAGTCTGGAGGAACCCTAGAGTTCCACGGAACCCTGGTTGAGAATCACTGGTCCAGATACATCCTAACTATAGAACCATTTATCCAACTGTCCATCCAGAGCCTTCATTTTATAGACCAGATAGACTCTAAATATAGAGTCATTTATCCAACCGTCTGTCCAGAGCCTCTGGTTTATGGACTGGACCAAATATATATATTTTACTGCTTCAGTGACTCAGGATTAGTAAGAGAGAGGGGACTTAAAGGTTAAGTCCACCATTTATCCAACTGTTTATCCAAAGCCTCTGGTTTATAGACGACATACATCCTAAATATAGAACCATTTATCCAACTGTCCATCCAGTGCCTCCGTTTTATAGACCAGATAGACTCTAAATATAGAGTCATTTATCCAACCGTCTATCCAGAGCCTCTGGTTTATGTACCGGCTACATCCTAAATATAGAACCATTTATCCAACCGTTTATCCAGAGCCTCTGGTTTATAGACGACATACATCCTAAATATAGAACCATTTATCCAACTGTCCATCCAGAGCCTCCGTTTTATAGACCAGATAGACTCTAAATATAGAGTCATTTATCCAACCGTCTATCCAGAGCCTCTGGTTTATGTACCGGCTACATCCTAAATATAGAACCATTTATCCAACCGTTTATCCAGAGCCTCTGGTTTATAGACGACATACATCCTAAATATAGAACCATTTATCCAACTGTCCATCCAGAGCCTTCATTTTATAGACCAGATAGACTCTAAATATAGAGTCATTTATCCAACCGTCTATCCAGAGCCTCTGGTTTATGTACCGGCTACATCCTAAATATAGAACCATTTATCCAACCGTTTATCCAGAGCCTCTGGTTTATAGACGACATACATCCTAAATATAGAACCATTTATCCAACTGTCCATCCAGTGCCTCCGTTTTATAGACCAGATAGACTCTAAATATAGAGTCATTTATCCAACCGTCTATCCAGAGCCTCTGGTTTATGGACCGGCTACATCCTAAATATAGAACCATTTATCCAACTGTCCATTTGGAGCCTCTGGTTTATAGCCCGGATACATCCTAAAAATAGAACCATTTATCCAACTGGTCTATAAACCAGAGGCTCTGGATGGACAATCCTAAATATAGAGCCATTTATCCAACTGTCCACCCAGGGCCTCCCAGTTTATAGACCAGATACATCCTAAAAATTAGGGATGCACAAATACCATTTATTTTTTTAACACCAAATAAATCGCCAATACCAAATATTGATACTCATCGCCTAGAAAGGAGTAGGTAGATGGGCAGTTAGGGAGTTGGGTGAGGCTGGGGTGAGGACAGAAGAGGGTAAGTGAGGACTGAGTGTGGGGGGGTAGGTGAGGGTGTAACGACATATTCAGCGACCCATTACAGTTTGCTACGGAAGTGACGTTCTGTCGCCGCCGCCATCTTGCTACACCCCACACTGGTCTACAGTAAGGATACACTAAGAAGGGGGGAAAGCGGACATCTTGTTACACCCACTGGAGTTTTGCATTTTACACGGATTTATATTTATAATAGTAAAGTCAGTTTATATAGTGAAATACAGGACTTACAACTCCGTCTGACTATTTAGATCTTGAATTTTAAAAGCAGCGGCAACCCCGCTCATCTCACAGGTTTGCTAATCTGACAAAAGTCCGCTGCTTTTAAAATTCAACATCTAAAAAGGCAGCCTCTCTCAACCTTTTCAACACAGAGGAACCCTTGAAATAGTTCTCTGGTCTTGGGGAACCCCTGCTAAAAACGAGAAATCTACAACCCATGATACATTGGATGGTCAGTGTGAAGAATGCTCCTTACACGGTTTAGGAGATATTTGCCGAAAGACAGGCACCGCTGTCTACGGCGCAGGCACACTGAGTGCGGCACCAGTCAACGGCGAATATGTCGCGCGTGGCGGCTCCGTGCGCATGCGCGAGAGTGACGGCTTCGCCAAATAACAGCGGCGGAGCAGCGAGACCCACCGAGAAGATGGATGCGCCGGACTACAGGGGACAGCGGTGACTTCGCTGGCTCCTGTGTCAGGTAAGTGACACATAATGGGCTACTATGCGATGCACAGTAGTCCATTATGCTTTACCTTTGCAGGGAATCAAAGAGGAAGTAAACTCATCAGGAGTCACCTAATTAGTAAATAGAGTCCACCTGTGTGTAATTTAATCTCAGTATAAATACGGCTGTTCCGTGAAGACTTCAGAGGTCTGTTAGAGAACCTTAGTGAACAAACAGCATCATGAAGGCCAAGGAACACACCAGACAGGTCAGGGATAAAGTTGTGGAGAAGTGTAAAGCAGGGTTAGGTTATACAAAAAATATCCCAAGCTTTGAACATCTCACGGAGCTCTGTTCAATCCATCATCCCAAAATGGAAAGAGTATGGCACAACTGCAAACCTACCAAGACATGGCCGTCCACCTAAACTGACCGGGCCAGGCAAGGAGAGCATTCATCAGAGAAGCAGCCAAGAGGTCCATGGTAACTCTGGAGGAGCTGAAGAGATCCACAGCTCAGGGGGAGAATCTGTCCACAGGACAACTATTAGTTGTGCTCTCTACAAATCTGCCCTTTATGGAAGAGTGACAAGAAGAAAGACATTGTTGAAAGAAAACCATAAGAAGTCAGTTTGCAGTTTGTGAGAAGCCATGTGGAGGACACAGAAAACATGGGGAAGAAGGTGCTCTGGTCAGATGAAACCAACATTGAACTTTTCGGCCTAAAAGCAAAAAGCTATGTGTGGCAGAAAACTAACACTGCACATCACCCTGAACACACCATCCCCACCGTGAAACATGGTGGTGGCAGAATCATGTTGGGGGGGGGGGGGGGGATGATTTTCTTCAACATCAGAGTTGATGGGAAGATGGATGGAGCAAAATACAGGGCAATCTTAGAAGAAAACCTGTTAGAGTTTGTAAAAGACTTGAGACTGGGGGGAGGTTCACTTTCCAGCAGGACAACGACCCAAAACATACAGCCAGAGCTACAATGGAATGGTTTAGATCAAATCATATTCATGTGTTAGAATGGCCCAGTCAAAGACCAGACCTAAATCTAATTGAGAATCTGTGGCAAGACTTGAAAATTGCTGAACACAGACACTCTCCATCCAATCTGACAGAGCGTGAGATATTTTGCAAAGAAAAAATGTCCCTCTCTAGATATGCAAAGCTGGTAGTGACATCCCCAAAAAAGACTTGCAGCTGTAATTGCAGTGAAAGGAAGTTCTACTAAGTATTGACTCCGGGGGGCGCCATACAAATCTACCCCCCACACTTTTCACATATTTGTAAAAAAATAAATACATTTCAGAACCATTTATAAATTTTCCTTCCACTTCACATTTATGTACCACTTTGTGTTGGTCCATCACATAAAATACATTTATGTTTTTGGTTGTAAAGACAAAAAATGTGGAAAATGTCAAGGGGTATGAATACTTTTTCAAGGCACTGTATATAAAGCACAGATGGTGATGTTCCCACCAATGAGGAGGGTGCGGGGATGGTAAAGATTACACTCGCTCCCATCCCCCTACATGTGCCTTTCATTACAGCGTGTTATGGGTAACATTACACAACAAAGCCTCCGGCATCCAACCACACAACACAGCCGATGCCAGAAGACTTCACCTCCAGATCACCGAGCCAAACCATTCCTCATCCATCCCGGGAAACTACGACATCCACAGTCATTATATACAACCGCACACTATATACAACCACAACATTATATACAACCACACACACTGCTCCGATATAACAAGGATGGAAAGATCTCGTCCTACGAGACTCACACTTCCTGTTCACTTACATGAGGAAGTTCAGTGGCTTTATGAGCAACATTTCTGTGTAATTAGAGGGGAAAAAATCTGAAATATTCTGCACTGCTGGAGGTCTCCTCTCCTCCCTATATAACCCTCCTCTCCTGAAATACTCTGTACTGCTGGCGGACTCTGCTCCTTCCTCTATAATTCTCCTCTCCTGAAATACTCTGCACTGCTGGAGGTCTCCTCTCCTCCCTCTATAACCCTCCTCTCCTGAAATACTCTGCACTGCTGGAGGTCTCCTCTCCTCCCTATATAACCCTCCTCTCCTGAAATACTCTGTACTGCTGGCGGACTCTGCTCCTTCCTCTATAATTCTCCTCTCCTGAAATACTCTGCACTGCTGGAGGTCTCCTCTCCTCCCTCTATAACCCTCCTCTCCTGAAATACTCTGCACTGCTGGAGGTCTCCTCTCCTCCCTCTATAACCCTCCTCTCCTGAAATACTCTGCACTGCTGGAGGTCTCCTCGCCTTCCTCTATAACCCTCCTCTCCTGAAATACTCTGTACTGCTGGCGGACTCTGCTCCTTCCTCTATAATTCTCCTCTCCTGAAATACTCTGCACTGCTGGAGGTCTCCTCTCCTCCCTCTATAACCCTCCTCTCCTGAAATACTCTGCACTGCTGGAGGTCTCCTCTCCTCCCTCTATAACCCTCCTCTCCTGAAATACTCTGCACTGCTGGATGACTCTGCTCCTTCCTCTATAACTCTCCTCTCCTGAAATACGCTGCACTGCTGGAGGTCTCCTCTCCTTCCTCTACAACTCTCCTCTCCTGAAATACTCTGCACTGCTGGAGGACTCTGCTCCTTCCTCTATAACTCTCCTCTCCTGAAATACTCTGCACTGCTGGAGGGCTCTGCTCCTTCCTCTATAACTCTCCTCTCCTGAAATACTCTGCACTGCTGGAGGGCTCTGCTCCTTCCTCTATAACTCTCCTCTCCTGAAATACTCTGCACTGCTGGATGACTCTGCTCCTTCCTCTATAACTCTCCTCTCCTGAAATACTCTGCACTGCTGGGAGACTCTGCTCCTTCCTCTATAACTCTCCTCTCCTGAAAAACTCTGCTCTGCTGGGAGACTCTGCTCCTTCCTCTATAACTCTCCTCCTCGATCCAGCTCTCGCTCTCTCAGATAAATATACTGTGCACTTTATTAGGTACACAGGTTCCATTGCTTGGCAACACAAACTGCTAATCAGCCAATCACATGGCAGCAAATCAATGCATTTAGGCATCTAGACATGGTGAAGATGACTTGTCAAAGTTCAAACTGAGCATCAAGATGGGGAAGAAAGGGGATTTAAGTGACTTTGAATGTGGCATGGTTGTTGGTGTTAGACAGGCTGGTCTGAGTATTTCTGGGATTTACACACACACACACACACACCCCTCGGGTTTACAGAGAATGGTGGGGAAAAGAGAAAATATCCAGTGAGCGGCGGCTGTGTGGAGGAAAATGCCTTGTTGATGTCAGAGGAGAATGGACAGACTGGTTCCAGATGATAGAAAGGCGACAGTAACTCAAATAACCTCTCGTTACACCCAAGGTATGCAGAATACCGTCTCTGAACACACACAACACATCCAACCTTGAAGCAGATGGGCTACAGCAGCAGAAGACCACACCGGGAGCCACTCCTGTCAGCTAAGAACAGGAAACTGAGTCTACAATATGCACAGGATCACCAAAATTGGACAACAGAAGATTGGAAAAACCTTGCCTGGTCGGGGGAGTCTGGATTTCAGCTGCGACATTCAGATGGAGGGGACAAAATTTGGTGCATCCTACCTTGTATCAATGGTTCAGGCTGGTGGTGTGATGGTATGGGGGGGGGGGGGGGGGGGGATATTTTCATGGCACACTTTGGGCCTCTTAGTACCAATGGTTTAAACACCACGGCCTACCTGAGTATTGTTGCTGACCATGTCTATCCCTTTATGACTACAGTGTCCCCATCTTCTGATGGCTCCTTCCAGCAGGATAATGCACCGTGTCACCAAGCTCCAATCATCTCACCACTGGACAATGAGGTCCCTGTACTCCAATGGCCTCCACACTCACCAGATCTCATCCAATGGCCTCCACACTCACCAGATCTCATCCAATGGCCTCCACACTCACCAGATCTCATCCAATGGCCTCCACACTCACCAGATCTCATCCAATGGCCTCCACACTCACCAGATCTCATCCAATGGCCTCCACACTCACCAGATCTCATCCAATGGCCTCCACACTCACCAGATCTCATCCAATGGCCTCCACACTCACCAGATCTCATCCAATGGCCTCCACATTCACCAGATCTCATCCAATGGCCTCCACATTCACCAGATCTCATCCAATGGCCTCCACATTCACCAGATCTCATGCAATAATAGAGCACCTTTGGGATGTGGTGGAATGAATGTGTGATGCGATCATGTCACTATGGAGCAAAATCTCTGAGGAACGTTTCCAACACCTTGTTGAACCTTTGCCACCAAGAATGAAGGCAAAAGGGGGTCCAACCACGCTACTAGCAAGGTGTACCTAATAAAGTGTCCGGTGAGTGAATATCTTCTCTACATCCATCGACACAGGCAGGCTGCTCTCGTTCAGCCCAGATGTCGGATGTTTTACAGACACTTCTCTTTTTGTCTCATAATATTGACATAACGTTCTTCCCGTGTTTGTCTAGTGACTATAATGTCCCATCCTGGACAGTTTTAGTGACACAGCCGGCTGGGAATATATAAACAGAGAATGAATAGGATTTCACACCCGTGCCCTGGCAACACGGAGTCACATGACCAAGATCTGCACTCGAATGATGAATCTACACCGACCGGACACTTTATTAAGTCCACTTTCCTAGGACCGGGTTGGACCACCTTTGGCCTTCATTCTTGGTGGCATAGATACAACAAGGTGTTGGAAACTTTCCTCAGACATTTTGGCATAATGTAGCTGCTTCTGATTTGTCAGCTGCACATCCATGATGGGAATCTCTGGTTCCACCACATCCCAAAGGTGCTCTATTGGATGATATCTGGTGAGTGTGGAGGCCATTGGATGAGGTCTGGTGAGTGTGGAGGCCATTGGATGAGATCTGGTGAGTGTGGAGGCCATTGGATGAGATCTGGTGAGTGTGGAGGCCATTGGATGAGATCTGGTGAGTGTGGAGGCCATTGGATGAGATCTGGTGAGTGTGGAGGCCATTGGATGAGATCTGGTGAGTGTGGAGGCCATTGGATGAGATCTGGTGAGTGTGGAGGCCATTGGATGAGATCTGGTGAGTGTGGAGGCCATTGGATGAGATCTGGTGAGTGTGGAGGCCATTGGAGTACAGTGACCTCATTGTCCAGTAGTGAGATGATCGGAGCTTTGTGACACGGTGCATTATCCTGCTGGAAGGAGCCATCAGAAGATGGGTACAATGTAGTCATAAAAGGATGGACATGGTCAGCAACAATACTCAGGTAGTCCAAGGTGTATAAACGATGCTCAGTTGGTACTAAGGGGCCCAAAGTGTGCCAAGAAAATATCCCCCACACCATTACACCACCTCCACCAGCCTGAACCGGTGATACAAGGCAGGATGGATCCATGCTTTCATGTTTACTCCCAAAATTCTGACCTCACCATTTGAATTCCGCAGCTGAAATCGCGACTCGTGAGATCAGGCAACATTTTTTCCCCCAATCTTCTATTGTCCAATTTTGGTGATCTGTGCGAATTGTAGCCTCAGTTTCCTGTTCTTAGCTGACAGGAGTGCCACCCGGGGAGGTCTTCTGCTGCTGTAGCCCATCGGCTTCAAGGTTGGATGTGTTGTGCATTCAGAGAAGTATTCTGCATACCTTGGGTGGGTAACGAGTGGTTATTTGAGTTACTGTTGCCTTTCTAATCATTTAGAACCAGTCTGTCCATTCTCCTCTGACCTCAACAAGGCATTTTCCTCCACACAACTGCCGCTCACTGGATATTTTCCTCCCCCCCCCCCACCACCATTCTCTGTAAGCCTGAGAGATGGTTGTGTG
The DNA here is from genome assembly GCF_037356315.1 of Lithobates pipiens. Lineage (NCBI taxonomy): Eukaryota > Metazoa > Chordata > Amphibia > Anura > Ranidae > Lithobates > Lithobates pipiens. The sequence goes on from NW_027507903.1 coordinate 640,225,441, forward strand.
TGAAAATCCCAGAAATACTCCGACCAGCCTGTCTGCCACCAGCAACCATGCCGCGTTCAAAGTCACTTCGAGTTCCTGTATCTAATAAAGTGAACAGTGATTGCATATATATATATATATATATATATATATATATATATATATATATATATATATATATATATATATATATATATATATATATATATATATATATATATATATATATATATATATATATATATATATATATATATATATATATTCCTAATTTTATTATTAATAATAAATTTATAAACACAAGTTCAATTTAATGCAAAATAAAAACCTCAAAAACAAAAGGTTTCCTGGGATGTTGCATTAATTTACGGACGCAATGCCAAATAACCGGCTGTTATGAATAAGACCCCCCCATTGGCTGGTCATTGCAGCTCTTCTCAGCGATGACATCGTTGCCCTGCAGGCCGATGACATCACACCACCCATGCCCTGCAATCAGAGGTTGCACAGAGCGCGATGCAGTAGTAGACGACGGGGGCCGGATGTGGTCGGCTGTCGGTTTACTTCTGCAAAAAAAAAAAAAAATGTGATCTTAGCAGCTGCTGGGGGATGGGAAGGAGGCATGACAGGGACTCCCAAAAGGCTGATGACAACCAGAGCCGCCAGCTGTGAGCACAAGACATGTATCACCCCGCTGATTACACACTATAAATACCTCCCGACCATTATAGAGGAGAGCGAGCCCATCTTCCCTGACCCAACATGCATTCCTCCTCCCACCATATCTACCATGTACAGAGGAGAGAGCCGCCGTACCTTCCATGCACAGAGGAGAGAGCCACCACACCTTCCATGTACAGAGGAGAGAGCCGCCGTACCTTCCATGCACAGAGGAGAGAGCCACCATACCCTTCCATGTACAGAGGAGAGAGCCGCCGTACCTTCCATGCACAGAGGAGAGAGCCACCATACCCTTCCATGTACAGAGGAGAGAGCCGCCGTACCTTCCATGCACAGAGGAGAGAGCCACCATACCCTTCCATGTACAGAGGAGAGAGCCGCCGTACCTTCCATGCACAGAGGAGAGAGCCACCATACCCTTCCATGTACAGAGGAGAGAGCCGCCGTACCTTCCATGCACAGAGGAGAGAGCCACCATACCCTTCCATGTACAGAGGAGAGAGCCGCCGTACCTTCCATGCACAGAGGAGAGAGCCGCCGTACCTTCCATGCACAGAGGAGAGAGCCGCCGTACCTTCCATGCACAGAGGAGAGAGCCGCCGTACCTTCCATGCACAGAGGAGAGAGCCGCCGTACCTTCCATGCACAGAGGAGAGAGCCGCCGTACCTTCCATGCACAGAGGAGAGAGCCGCCGTACCTTCCATGCACAGAGGAGAGAGCCGCCGTACCTTCCATGCACAGAGGAGAGAGCCGCCGTACCTTCCATGCACAGGAGGAGAGAGCCGACATACCTTCCATGCACAGGAGGAGAGAGCCGCCGTACCTTCCATGCACAGAGGAGAGAACCACCGTACCTTCCATGTACAGAGGAGAGAGCCACCATACCCTTCCATGTACAGAGGAGAGAGCCGCCGTACCTTCCATGCACAGAGGAGAGAGCCGACATACCTTCCATGCACAGAGGAGAGAGCCGACATACCTTCCATGCACAGAGGAGAGAGCCGACATACCTTCCATGTACAGAGGAGAGAGCCGCCGTACCTTCCATGTACAGAGGAGAGAGCCACCATACCCTTCCATGTACAGAGGAGAGAGCCGCCGTACCTTCCATGTACAGAGGAGAGAGCCGCCGTACCTTCCATGCACAGAGGAGAGAGCCGACGTACCTTCCATGCACAAAGGAGAGAGCCGCCGTACCTTCCATGTACAGAGGAGAGAGCCGCCGTACCTTCCATGTACAGAGGAGAGAGCCGCCGTACCTTCCATGTACAGAGGAGAGAGCCGCCGTACCTTCCATGTACAGAGGAGAGAGCCGCCGTACCTTCCATGTACAGAGGAGAGAGCCGCCGTACCTTCCATGTACAGAGGAGAGAGCCGCCGTACCTTCCATGTACAGAGGACAGAGCCACTATACCCTTCCATGTACAGAGGAGAGAGCCACCATACCCTTCCATGTACAGAGGAGAGAGCCGCCGTACCTTCCATGTACAGAGGAGAGAGCCGCCGTACCTTCCATGTACAGAGGAGAGAGCCGCCATATCTTCCATGTACAGAGGACAGAGCCACCGTACCTTCCATGTACAGAGGACAGAGCCACCATACCCTTCCATGTACAGAGGAGAGAGCCGCCGTACCTTCCATGTACAGAGGAGAGAGCCACCGTACCTTCCATGTACAGAGGAGAGAGCCACCGTACCTTCCATGCACAGAGGACAGAGCCACCGTACCTTCCATGCACAGAGGACAGAGCCACCGTACCTTCCATGTACAGAGGAGAGAGTGTACAGAGGACAGAGCCGCCGTACCCTTCCATGTACAGAGGACAGAGCCACCGTACCTTCCATGTACAGAGGACAGAGCCACCGTACCTTCCATGTACAGAGGACAGAGCCACCGTACCTTCCATGTACAGAGGAGAGAGCCACCGTACCTTCCATGTACAGAGGAGAGAGCCACCGTACCTTCCATGCACAGAGGACAGAGCCACCGTACCTTCCATGTACAGAGGAGAGAGCCACCGTACCTTCCATGCACAGAGGACAGAGCCACCCTACCTTCCATGTACAGAGGAGAGAGTGTACAGAGGACAGAGCCGCCGTACCCTTCCATGTACAGAGGACAGAGCCACCGTACCTTCCATGTACAGAGCCACCGTACCTTCCATGTACAGAGGACAGAGCCACCGTAGCTTCCATGTACAGAGGACAGAGCCACCGTAGCTTCCATGTACAGAGGACAGAGCCACCGTAGCTTCCATGTACAGAGGACAGAGCCACCGTAGCTTCCATGTACAGAGGACAGAGCCACCGTAGCTTCCATGTACAGAGGACAGAGCCACCGTAGCTTCCATGTACAGAGGACAGAGCCACCGTAGCTTCCATGTACAGAGGACAGAGCCACCGTAGCTTCCATGTACAGAGGACAGAGCCACCGTAGCTTCCATGTACAGAGGAGAGAGCCACCGTACCTTCCATGTACAGAGGAGAGAGCCACCGTACCTTCCATGCACAGAGGACAGAGCCACCGTACCTTCCATGTACAGAGGAGAGAGTGTACAGAGGACAGAGCCGCCGTACCCTTCCATGTACAGAGGACAGAGCCACCGTACCTTCCATGTACAGAGGACAGAGCCACCGTACCTTCCATGTACAGAGGACAGAGCCACCGTACCTTCCATGTACAGAGGACAGAGCCACCGTACCTTCCATGTACAGAGGACAGAGCCACCGTACCTTCCATGTACAGAGGACAGAGCCACCGTAGCTTCCATGTACAGAGGACAGAGCCACCGTAGCTTCCATGTACAGAGGACAGAGCCACCGTAGCTTCCATGTACAGAGGACAGAGCCACCGTAGCTTCCATGTACAGAGGAGAGAGCCACCGTACCTTCCATGTACAGAGGACAGAGCCACCGTACCTTCCATGTACAGAGGACAGAGCCACCGTACCTTCCATGTACAGAGGACAGAGCCACCGTACCTTCCATGTACAGAGGACAGAGCCACCATACCTTCCATGTACTAACATGACAGGGGGGGAGGGGGGGGGGAAGAGAGTCTGCCCTGTTCCAGTATATACCCATCATCCATTACTATATGGACCACTGACAGGTAAAGTGAATAATATTGATTATCTCGTGACAATGTCACCTGACGGTGGGTGGGATACATTAGGCAGCAAGTGAACATGTTGTCCCTGAAGTTGTTGAATTGAAAGCAAAAATGGAAAAGAGTAAGGATCTGAGTTGGTGCCGCCGGGAGAACTGTGACCGATCGCTGTTGCCACTGGGAGGAACTGCACCCCCATCACCGGGAGGAACTGCGCCCCCCCCCCCCCCCCCCATCACTGGTGCCGCCGGAACTGTGCCCATTGCTGGCGCCACCGAAAGGAACTAAGCTGCATCATTGGTGTCAGTGGAGAGAATATTGCTCCAAGGGCTTGATTAATGCAAGCAAAAGGCAGCAGTTGGGGGACCACTGGTCTCTAGACAAATGGTTCAGATGTTGAGAACTCCTCTAAAACTGCAGCTCTTGTGGGATGCTCCGGGTCTGCAGTGGTCAGGACCAACCAAAAGTGGTCCAAGCAAGGAATGCCGGGGAATCAAATCGACAGTTATCGATGGCCAAGGCTCACTGATGCACATGGAAAGGGAAGGCTGGGCTGTGTAGTCTTATCCAATAGAAGATATACTGGAACTCAGATTGCTGGAAAAGTGAATGTTCTGATAGAAAGGTGTCAGAACACACAGAGCATCGCAGTTTGTTGTGAATGGGGCTGCATAGCTGCAGACTAGTCAGGGTGCCCATGCTGGCCAAAAGCGCCTACAATGGGAAAGTGAGCCTCAGGCCGCGTACACACGGGCGGACTGTTCGCCCAACTTTGTCCGTCCAACAGTTTCGGCGGACAGTCCGCTCAAACTTAGCATGGACGGACATGCCCACACACGACGAACGAACAGTTTGCTGAAACCGTGCGCGATGACGTTTCGACACGTACGACGGATCGAAAATTTCGACGTCCAATACACTGCAATGCAACTTTCCGACGTGTAAATCCTTTCTGAGCATGCGCGGAACTTAGTTTGTCGAACAAGCCTACACACGGGCGGACTGTTCGCTCAAACATGGTTTCAGCGGACAGTTTTTCGGAATTTCCGAAAAACCTTGTTCGTCCAACTGTCCGCTGAAACTGTCCGCTGAAGCCCCACACACGAGCGGACTGTCCGCCCAAACACTGTTCAGCGGACAAGGTTGGGCGAACAGTCCGCCCGTGTGTACGCGGCCTCAGAACTGGACCACGGAGCAATGCAAGAAGGTGGCCTGATATGATGAATCACATTTTCAGTTTGATGCTTTGAGCAATGTTCTAATGGGAAACCTTGGGTCCTGCCATCTTTTGACAAGTACCACCTACCTGAAAAACATTGCTGGGGTCCAAGTACACCCCTTCATGGAAACGGTATTCCCCCATGGCAGTGGTCTCTTTCAGCTGGATAATGCAATCTGCCACACTGCAAAAATGGTTTGTGGAACACAACAACGAGTCTGAGTTGTTGACTTGACCTCCAAATTCTCCAGATCTCAATCAAATTAAGTATCTGTGGGATGTGCTGGAAAGACAAGTCCGATCCATGGGAGGACCCATTCATGGAGGATCCACCTTTCAACTTGCATTACTTATAGGGGTCCCCAACCCTAGGGGCAGTGTCTGTTGGGAGCGAGATGGGCAGCGGGAAGGAGGTTGGCAGCAGGCAGAGCAAGCTGCCACAACCTGAACTGCCATACTCTGACCACCAGAGGGCGCCAGCTCCCCTAGACCTGGCACCATTTCTCCCTTCCCTCTCAGTGGTCATGAAGGAGAAGGGCAGGGAGGAAAGTTGGGCCAGGGACAGGTTCTAATAGCACTAGTGAGACCCAGGCTGGCCCCCAATCCAGCCTACTGCTTAACACATTCCTGAGTATCTGTGGGATGTGCGGAAAAGACAAGTCCTATCCATGGAGAAGGACCCATCTATGGGAGGACCCAACTTTCAACTTGCGTTACTTAAAGTAGGGGTCCCCAACCCCCGGGCCGCGGACCAGTGCCTGCTGGGAGCCGGGCAGCAGGAGAGGGGTTGGCAGCAGGCAGAGCAAGCCGGCACAACCTGCACTGCCAGACTGACCCCTAGAAGGCGCCCGCTCCCCTACACCTAGCACCATTTCTCCCTTCTCTCTCTGTGGTCATGAAGGGGAAGGGCAGGGAGGAGAGTCGGGTCAGGGACAGGATCTAAAAGCACCGGTGATCCAGCCTACTGCTATAAATTGTAATTCATTCTTGGGTATCTGTGGCATGTGCTGGAAAGAGAAGTCCTATCCATGGGAGGACCAACCTTTCAACTTGCATTACTTAAAGTATGTGGTTCCCAACCCCCGGGCCACAGACCAGTACTGCCGTAACACATTCCTCCACCCGAGGTAACAGGCTGATGGGTTTACTTCCTCTTTCATTCCCTGCAAAGGTAAAGCATAATGGACTACTATGCATTGCATAGTAGTCCATTATGTGTCACTTACCTGACACAGGAGCCAGCGAAGTCACCGCTGTCCCCTGTAGTTCCGAGCGTCCATCTTCTTGGTGGGTCTCGCTGCTCCGGCGCTGTGATTCGCCGGAGCAGCGATGACGTCACTCCTGCGCATGTGCACGGGAGCCGACACTAGCGGCATATCGCCGCGATCTGCGGCCTGCCGGCGCTGTCTACGGCGCATGCGCCTTAGACAGCGGTGGCTGTCTTCGGGTAAATAGCTCCTAAACCGTATAGGTGATATTTCTTGGACCTACAGGTAAGCCTTAATCTAGGCTTACCTGTAGGTCAAAGTGGTTTGTAAGGGTTTACAACAACTTTAAACCTGAACACATATTAATTACAGAGGTGGTAGGATTAGGGTGGTAATTAAACACATTTGGTGCTTTATCTGCATTAAATTAGCCTCAGAACCTGTGCAATTCATATGTGTTTGAGTTAAAAGGGATAAGGTAGCAACCCTACCACCAACCACCCCCCTTCATCCCCTGGTCCATAGAGGGGTTGGTTTACTACAGAGTGGTCGGTCCCTGGTGCTGGGGAGGTTGGGTACCACTGACGGCTACTGATGGTTGGGGCCAGATACAACAGCACACTGGCAGAGGTCTAGCGGAGTCCATGCCTCAATGGGTCAGAGCTGTTTTAGAGGCAAAAGGGGGAACCTACTCAACATTAGATGGGTGTTCATACAATTATGGCTGATCGGGGAATAGTAAATATTACGTTTTAGAATAAATCACACAAGAAAACCCAAAGACAACGTAAGCCATTCATTAGTCCAACTCCACAGATCTCAAAATTGAATGCACAGCAGCCACCATCCAACCACCACCATTGTGTCCGCATGGAACACTTCATATAAAACAATCACTATCATTGTTTTCCCATCAACAAATATAACTGATGACACAGACAGAGGACGTTAAATAATTGCCGCCAAAAGCCACGCCAAGATGACTGTGCTGAATGCAAATGATTGGAGCACACCTCATGTTCGGAGCGTCCGATTCCCCCGTGAGCCGGCAGGCAGCGGCACTCCATGGTGTAGTCCAGGTTGAGTCAGCCAAGGAGGACAAGAAGAGAAAAGCACACGGTCGGCTCCATAGAGGCCTCTGCCAAACTCTCACACTAATTGCACATTATCAGCCTGCAGAACTTCCGCAGTTCACACACACTTCAATCGAGGATTTCCTCAACAACCCTGGGACATTATCCGTGGTGTGACCCCCCCCACACACACACACAACCAGGACTCCCAAACCTCCCTCTGCTGGGGGCTTTAACGACTTCCTGTCACAGGAGAACTACGAGGGATGACAACTGCAAGAGAAAAGCAACATTTTCCAGTCCCACTCCAGCAATGAAAAGCTTCTGATAAAGAATGTTATAATACAGAGAGAGCTTAAAGGGGACCTTCACCCCCCCAATGAACGTTTCAGTCTATCCCCCCCACCCATTGATGCTTTGCTTCTGCTGAAATCATTTACCTACAAGCCCCGCAGATCCAGCGTTGTCCTCTTCTTTGGCACTCATCTCCTGCACCAGGTCCCATCTCCTCTTCCTTATGTTATCGGGAGCCGGTTGTCTCTCCCTGGATCTTGCGGGCGGCTCCCCTAAGTGATGCGGCATCAGATAGCCACACATTGCATTGGGTATCCTACATGGCACCAGTGAGAGCTGCCGTTAGAAATCACAGGCCCCCCCCCCATACAGCCTACCTGACAGGACCACCCCCACCCCAGCCGAAAGTGACTGAGGACATAGATTTATCAGTCCCTTTCTCTGCAGCACAGATGATAGAATAGGATACGCTCTGAGGCTTCCTGCTCATTCACAAACCTAAAGCATAGTAAAATGCAGTGTGCTTCAAAGATGAATGGACACAGGAGTGATTGGTATAAATCGCTCACTTTTATTCAGGAAAAGAAAAGGCCAGCAAATGACATAATTACTGGCCCCTTCCCCCCCACTCTCTATCCTGAAACATCCGCCTGTGTGCCCACAGCAGCTTCTGGCAGAAGCGCTGCAGGGGAAAAGGGGCTCCCGGACAGCAGATGAGAGGGGCACATGTGCTACAATCACTCCCCCTGCAGTGCAGCCGGAGGGAGAAAGAGGAGAAGCTGGCAGCGCTGCATAGGGAAGTAGAAGGTAGAAGAGGATCAGTCTGCAAAAAGACAGTACAGCCGGCCCTCCTGCTCAGCAGGTGATCGCCACCCCCCCTCCCCCTTTTGAACTGAAGGGGCCCGGACCCAGTACAGGAGGGCTGGCTGTACTGCCTTATCAGCGGCCCTGGCACCGGATGTCACAAATGGCACCGGATCCTTGTTTACATATAGTTTTTTTAACGCAGAACTTCACCCAAAAGGGAAAGTTCTGCTTGATTGCTTTTGAGAGGTACCGGGCTTCCACTTCCAGGTCAGATCTCCAGAACTTACATCAGGTGGCCCCGACCCATGCCAATATAAGTCATTGCACGCGGAGGACCCAGCATTACATTAGAAGATTGTTGACTCGACGCAGAGGGAGGAGACCCAGCAAAAGAGCAGAAGATAGCGGGGAGAGAAGAGAAGACCCGAAGGAGGGGAGAAGACCCAGCGAAGGAGGGGAGAAGACCCAGCAAAAGAGCAGAAGATAGCAGGGAGAGAAGAGAAGACCCGAAGGAGGGGAGAAGACCCAGCAAAAGAGCAGAAGATAGCGGGGAGAGAAGAGAAGACCCGAAGGAGGGGAGAAGACCCAGCAAAAGAGCAGAAGATAGCGGGGGAGAGAAGAGAAGACCCGAAGGAGGGGAGAAGACCCAGCGAAGGAGGGGAGAAGACCCAGCAAAAGAGCAGAAGATAGCGGGGAGAGAAGAGAAGACCCGAAGGAGGGGAGAAGACCCAGCGAAGGAGGGGAGAAGACCCAGCGAAGGAGGGGAGAAGACCCAGCAAAAGAGCAGAAGATAGCGGGGAGAGAAGAGAAGACCCGAAGGAGGGGAGAAGACCCAGCGAAGGAGGGGAGAAGACCCAGCAAAAGAGCAGAAGATAGCGGGGAGAGAAGAGAAGACCCGAAGAGGGGAGAAGACCCAGCAAAAGAGCAGAAGATAGGAGAAGAGCCGGAGCGGCTTTAATAAAAATAAAAACTTGAAAAGCCTGTGTAGTGTGTTTATTTTTAAAGCTTTTTATTTAGGTGAATGGGTAGGGGTACAATGTACTTATTCACCTAGGGTGGTGGGCCGTGATCTGGGGGGACCCCTTTTTAAATGGGGCTTGCAGATCACGATAAGTCCCCACCCACAGACCCCCACAACCACCAGGCAAGGGTTGTTGGGAAGAGGCCCTTGTCCTCATCAACATGGCAACAAGGTGCTTTGGGGTGGGGGGGGGCACAGGGCCCCCCTCCACCCCAAAGCACCCCCCCCCCCCACAGGGCATGTGGCCTAGTATGGTCTAGGAGGGGGGGGGGGTGGTGCGCTCGCTCGCCCCTCCTCCCTTTTTGCCTGACCTGCATGCTCGGATAATGGTCTAGGGGGGGAACCTCATGCAAAATTTTGTTGGGGTTCCCCTTCAAGATTCTCAGCACACAAGTCACATGCAAATGAGATCACCTTGATCCGACTTCTGGGGAGACTTCTATCCAAATCAATGGGCTCCCATAGGGGGAACCACTGATTTTGAACAGAGACAGAGAAACGCGGGTGCATAACGCTGTGTATACAGAGTTAAATCCCGTTTAACACCTTTTACCAGCGTCTGGCGTTTTTAGAGCTCTAGCTCTGGAGCCTCAGAAGGCACTGGTCCTGGTTTTTTTTATTATTTTTTATTTTTTGGGAGCTTAAAAACGCCTATGCCACTTACAGCTCAAAAACAACATGGTGGGCACGAGGCCATAGGCTAACATGGAGAGGCGTTTTTAAGCTGCAAAAAAAGAAGAAAAAAAAAAAAAAACACTCAAAAAAGTGGCTGTAAAAACATCTGTGGGCCTAACCCAACGCTCAGGTTGGGTTCATACTTTACACAATGCGAATTCCAGAGCAACTCGCTTGCGGCTTTAATCGAATATCAATGCAAATTTACTCAAAGAAGCAATTCCCGTACAACTTTAACTCCGGGCCTTTTTCTGCTACTTTTTGTTTACGTAAAGATCTGCATTTTTTTTAAAGAAAATTTAAGAAAACGTATAATCCCCAAAATATTATGAACCTCCAGGGGTTTTGGAACTACAGTACATTTCCCATGATGCTCAACTACACTGCAGAGTGCATGAGCATCATGGGAAATGTAGTTCCAGAACATCTGGGGTGCCAAGGTTCGCCATCACTGCCATGGAGAATAAAATGGCGACCGCTGCAATTTTTATGACACATGGTATTTGCGCAGCTTTTTTTTTTTTTTTTTTTAAGCGCAATTGTTTTGGAAATAATAAACTTTCATGAATTCTAAGTCAATAAACACAAAAGATATACAAAAGTCTGCACACCCCTGTTAAAATGTCAGGTTCCTGTGATGTAAAAAAACAAAAAAATAAATAAAAAACACACAAGACAAAAAAAACACCCAAGCAAAGATAAATCATTTCAGAGCTTTTTCCACCTTTAATGTGACCTATAAACTGTACAACTCAGTTGAAAAACAAAACTGAAATCTCCATTAGGGGGAGGGGGGTAAAAATAAAATAATGTGGTTGCACAAGTGTGCACACCCTCTTATAACTGGGGATGTCGCTTTGTTCAGAAGAAATAACATTCAAACGCATGTTAAATAGGAGTCAGTATGCCCCTGCCATCATTTAAAGTGTCTCTGATTAACCCCAATAAAAGTTCAGCTGTTCTAGTAGGTCTTTCCTGACATTTTCTTAGTCATATAGTACAGCAAAGCCACGGTCCTCAGAGAGCTTCCAAAGCATCAGAGGGATCTCATAGTTAAAAGGTATCAGTCAGGAGAAGGTACAAAAGAATTTCCATGGTATTAGATATACCATGGAACACAGTGAAGACAGTAGTCATCAAGTGGAGAAAATCTGGCACCACAGTGACATCACCAAGAACAGGACGTCCCTCCAAGATTGATGAAAAGACGAGAAGAAAACTGGTCAGGGAGGCTGCCAAGAGGCCTACAGCAACATTAAAGGAGCCGCAGGAATATCTGGCAAGTACTGGCCGTGTGGTGACAACAATCTCCGTATTCTTCATATGTCTGGGCTATGGGGTAGAATGGCAACATGGGAGACTTTTATTACCAAGAAAAACATCCAAGCCTGGCTAAATTTTGCCAAAAACACATCTAAAGTCTCCCAAAAGCATGTGGGAAAATGTGTTCTGGTCTGATGAAACCAAAGTTGGACTTTTTGGGCATAATTTGGTGCAAAAAACAACACATCACCAAAAGAACACCATACCCACCGTGAAGCATGGTGGAACCGGGGCCTTAGTCAAGATAGAGGGAATTATGAACAGTTCCCAATACCAGTCAATAGTGGGACATAAACTTCAGGCTTCTGCTAGAAAGCTGAATATGAAGAGGAACTTTGTCTTTCAGCATGACGACGACCCAAATCATACATCAGGAGCAACAAAGGAACGGCTTCACCAGAAGAAGATTCAAGTTTCGGAATGGCCTAGCCAGAGCCCAGAGCTGAATCCCATTGAAAATCTGTGGGGTGATCTGAAGAAGGCTGTGCACAGGAGATGCCCTCATAATCTGACAGATTTGGAGTGTTTTTTGCAAAGAAGAGTGGGCAAATATTGCCAAGTCAGGGTGTACCATGCTGATAAGACTCATACCCAAAAAGACTGAGTGCTGGAATAAAATCAAAAAGGTGCTTCAGCAAAGTATAATGCCACATACACACGATCGGATTTTCCAACGGTAAACGTTTGATGGGAGCTTATTGTTGGAAATTTTCCATCGGAATTTCCAACACAAAATTTGAGATCTGGAGAAGAAAGCAGGGAAGAGAAGAAGAGAGGAAGGGAAGAAGGGGGGAAAAAAAAAACGAATGTGGTCACCATATAGAAGGATTCTTAAGCTACAATGAACTAGGATATCTGTATTTCCAAAGCCCCGTTGGATTTTCCGACGGAAAAATGTTCAATGGGAGCTTTTTGTTGGAAATTCCGACCGTGTGTGGGCTCCATCAGACATTTTCCACCAGAATTTCCATCACACAAACTTTGAGATCTGGATCCCAAGTTTTCCCCAACAACAAAATCCGTTGTTAGAAATTCCGACCGTGTGTACACAATTCCAGACACACAAAGTTCCACGCACGCTCGGAATCAAGCAGAAGAGCTGCACTCGCTATTGAACTTTTTCTCGGCTCGTTGTACGTCACCACATTCTTGACATTCGCAATTTCCGACCAACTTTGTGTGACCGTGTGTATGCAAGACAAGTTTGAGCCACCATCAATGTCCGATCGTGTGTACGCAGCATTAGGCTTACAGATAGAGGTCGGCCGATATTTGGCATTTTTTTTAATTAATCGGCATAGGCCGATTTTGCTGATAAAAAGGGCCGATTATATGTTCAGCAAGACTTACAAAAGACTTCTGTAATAGAAGTCAATATAAGTTGCCTGAAGTTAAAGTTGGTTGTAAACCCTTACAAACCACTTTGACCTACAAGTAAGCCTAGATTAAGGCTTACCTGTAGGTCCAAGAAATATCTCCTAAACCTATATGGTTTAGGAGATATTTACCTGAAGACAGCCACCGCTTTCTACGGTGCATGCGCCATAGACAGCGACGTGCAGGCACACTGGGCAAGCCGCAGCGATATGCCGCAAGTGCCGGCTCCCGTGCGCATGCGCGGGAGTGACGTGCCCGCTGCTCCGGCGAATAACAGCGCCGGAGCAGCGAGACCCACCAAGAAGATGGATGCTCGGAACTACAGGGGACAGCGGTGACATCGCTGGCTCCTGTGTCAGGTAAGTGACACATAATGGGCTACTATGCGATGAATAGTAGTCCATTATGCTTTACCTTTGCAGGGAGACAAAGATGAAGTAAACTCATCAGGGTTTACTTCATATTTAATCAGTGAAGGACTTTCCTCCTCTCTGGGCTGCCAAGAAAAGATCAAAGTGATACAATGTTTCTTCTTCAATGGACTGAACTCCCTGTTTAGAGTTCTCAGTTTAACCATTTAAAGACTAAGGCTCCGTTCACACAGGGGGCGACGCGAGGCGACACGACTTGCCGTGCCGCGACCTGACAAGTCGCCCCCGTTCTTAGAACGGTTCCGTAGTACAGAGGAGCGACTCGAGTCACTCCGACTTAGAAAAAAGGTTCCTGTACTACTTTTGGGCGACCTCGGGGCGACTTGCATTGACTTCTATACAGAAGCCATTTGCAAGTCGCCGCTGAGGTCGCGGCGAGGCAAGTCGTGTCGCCTCGCATCGCCCCCGTGTGAACTGAGCCTAAATCTTTTCTGACACTTGTTGCTTACAAGTAAAATCCTGTATTTTCTGCCAAAAAATCACTTAGAACCCCCAAAAATTATATATATAGGATTTTTTAGCAGAGACCCTAGGGAATAAAATAGCGGTTGTTGCAATATTTTATGTGACACGGTATTTGCGCAGAGGTCTTTCAAATGTAATTTTTTGGGGAAAAATACACAGATTAAAAAAATTAATAAATAAATCGGCCAAAAAAAATTAAAATAAATAAATAATAAAATAAAATAATCGGTATCATATAATCGGCCATCGCGATTTCTAAATATCGGTCGACCTCTACTTACAGACACCTGGTCTGGTTCACATCTATGCAGGCTGCAGATTCCAGGTGCATTTTGCATTTTTCAATACATGTTTTTGATCCATTGAAGTCTATGGAACCAAATACCTGATGAAAAAAAAAAAATCCCTGGCCCTTTCTATAAAATGTACAGACGTGAACTACAGTACATCCATAGGAAACCATGTTATATGGACTGCAGTGTGTTTCTGCAAAATTGAAAAATGCACTATTTCCACTATTGAGACCTGAAAGCCACGTAATTTATTTTTTTTTGCCACGATTTTGATGCGACTTGAAGCAATGCCTGTGTATTCTTGAGGTCTGTGGCCCTCCAGTCGCATCAAAGTCAGACCAAAGTAGTACAGGGACCACTTTGAAGTCACCGCGACTTGAAGTCGCACAGGTATGAACGGTACTCATTGGAAATCATGGGATGCGACTTTGCAGTCACACCATTGGCCATTCCGCATTAGAAAAACCACCAATCAAAAATAAGTGTTCTAGCCCCCCCCCCCCCCCCCCCCCCCCATGTGTACCCCCTGGTCCTTTTTGTGCACGGTGTGGTTGGGACGGAGGTGACGGTGGGATTGCTGTAGACATGGAGAAGCCACCATCCTGCAGCCTCCGGGATAAGCGCCCCCCCCCCCCTCCGGTGTACTCAGGGAGGACGGTGATCTGGGTTGCACACACGGCACTAGTCGGATAATTCCTGGCACATGTGTGCACAGATGGGGTGCATTCCTTTCCTATCATCAGGCTGTAATCTATACCAGGAACCCTCCACGTTATTACAGGACGTACCCCACCACTACATCACACAGCTGACGACCACCACCCCCCACCCCTCTCCCTGGAGGCGCCTCGCATCATTTTTTTTGCCTCCTGCACAGCTTTGAAGTGATAAAATCCATCTACAAGTACAGAAAAACAAAACAAAAAAACAAACAAAACAACACCTCTAGAAGAGGCCAGTCCACCAGCGATCGGATTCTTGTCTCCCAACTGGTGAGATCTGTGTACACTATGGAAAGGACACCATTTATAAACCTCACACATCAAATAACTGTCACTTATTCATAATTTAACAAAAAAAAAAAATAAGGGGGGGGGGGGATCTCTGACTTTCCTGGTCTCAGCTCTGCCAACTGTGGCCCCCAGGAACCCCCCATGGCAGGTGCCACCAAGTAGAGGAGAGAAAGCTCAGCAAACATCTATTTGCTGACCTCTTCCACCAAACAAGAAGGAAGGGGAGTTACATCACTTCCCAGTTCACTTTCCACATCCGCCCCAATCTGCAACACCCATTAGTTAGTTAAAAAAAAAAAAAAGAATATTGCACTTATAAAATAGAGGATTAGCACCGGTGGTAGCTCAAATGCACGTAACAAACACAAATGCCAACCCCCAGCTCAATGGTAAGATGGCCGTGAGATGACGTGACACCCAAAACTCCTATGCACGTTATGTCCATAAGCAAAGACTTCTTCAGTAAGTCCTCAGTAGTCTTCAGACTCCTACTGAAGAAGTCCTTGCCTATGGACGCAACGTGTAGAAGAGCCTTTTATGTTTGTCTGCATTTGTGTTTGATACATGCATTTGAGATACAAAATAGAGCACTGCTGCCAGTGGCCATGGGTGTTACATCTTCTCACGGCCATCTTATCATTTAGCCGAAGGTCGGAAGTCCTTGCCTATGGACGCAACGTGTATAAGAGCCTTTATGTTTGTCGGCATTTGTCTTTGATACGTGCATTTGACATACAAAATAGAGCACTGCCAAAAGTGGTTTCTCAAAAGCACATATCAAACACAAAACGCAGACAAACATAAAGGCTCCTATACACGTTATGTCCATAGGCAAGGACTTCTTCAATGGAAGTCTGAAGACTACTGAAGAAGTCCTTACCTATGGACGTAACGTGTATAGGAGCCTTGGGTGCCACATCTTCTCACGGCCATCTTAACATTGAGACAAGGGTCGGCATTTGTGTTTGATAAGTGCATTTGAGATACCACTGGTGGCAGTGCTATATTTTGTAAGTGCAATATTTCTTCTTTTATTCATTTATTAAACCTTTTAAAACAGTTTTTCTGTTTTTCCATTGGATGTTTTGTCTCCCTCCATTGAAGCTAATGGGTGTTGCAGATTGGGGCGGATGGGGAAAGTGAACTGGGAAGTGATGTAACGCACCTTCCTTCTGGGATCTTGATTGGTGGAAGAGGTCAGCTAATAGACGTTTGCAGAGCTTCCTCTACTTGGTGGCACCTGCCATGGGGGTTCTATTCTTCTTTTATTTATTAAACCTTTTAAAATGGAGAGCATTAGATCTTGTGTGCTTCTCATTATCTTCCCATATACATTGGGTGTTCCCGAAGACCCATGTACCCTTCTTATGAGAAAAAAGGAGTGAGGATCCACCAAGAGTCTGTCAGATACATTATTCCTGAGGGGAACACCGCTTACTTTGACCTTCTGGTAATACGGGGGTCATGGCTTGGAGGGAAGTGGTCAGTTTGTATGGTGGTGGAACACTACTATTATTTGGATCACAGAGGTGATTTCATATACTGACTAGACTTTACACTATTTGTGAATGATCATTTTGGATGCACACTTTAATAATTTGGTTTCGAAATTCCGTACAAGTCTTTTTTGTTGCGGTTCACTGGTCTCGATTTATTTTTACTATATATGCAAAACCTGACTAATGTGAACAAAAGCCCATCAACACAGGTCCTGTCCTCCTCCTAGCCTGCAGCTGACCTCCTCCAAATCAACGTTAAATACATCTCAATGGAAAACCAACGTTCTCCTGGCCTGCAATTGATCCCCTGATAGTCACAAGTTTGCCTTCTTCTGACTGACAAGTTGAAATGATCCAATTCAATGGTAATAGATCATTACAGAACTGGTCTCCTCCTGCCCTGCAGCTGACCTCCTGCTGGCCTTCTTCAAGTTTGTATTGCCATAGACTTCTGTGAAAAACCTGTCTAATGTGAACATAAGCCCATCATCACAGGTCCTGTCATCCTCCTGACCTGCAGCTGAACTCCATTTAATATCTGAAAGTACGATCAACCTTCTCCTGGCCTGCAGTTGACCTTTTCCTGGTCAACAGCAACATATCTCAAAGAATGGCCAACCTCCTCTTGACCTGCAGCTGACCTCCTCCAAGTCAATGTTAATATATCTCAAAGGGAGGCCAACATTTTCTTGGCCTGCAGGTGAATGTTAATATAGCTCAAAAGGAAGACCAACCCTCTTGACCTGCAGCTGACCTCCAAGTCAATGTTAATACATCTTAAAAGGAAAACCAACCTTCTCCTGGCCTGCAGTTGACCTCTTACAGTCCTGAGATTGATCTCTTCCTGGTCAACGTTAATACATCTCAAAGGAAAACCAACGTTCTCCTGGCCTGCAGTTTGCCTTCTTCTGGCTGGCAAGTTGAAATTCTCCAATTCAATGGCAATAGATCATTACAGAACTGGTCTCCTCCTGCCCTGCTGCTGACCTTCTGCAAGTGTCTATTGCCATAGACTTCTGTGCAAAACCTGTCTGATGTGAACAAAAGCCCATCAACACAGGTTCTGCAGGCCTGAGGTGGACCTTCTCCTGGTCAACTGCATTATATCTCAAAGAATGGCCAACCTCCTCTTGACCTGCAGCTGACCTCCTCCACATCAATGTTAATACATCTCAAAGGGAGGCCAACATTCTCTTGGCCTGCAGGTCAACGTTAATATAGCTCAAAAGGAAGACCAACCCTCTCTTGACCTGCAGCTGTCTCAATATTAATACATCTTAAAAAGGAAAACCAACCTTCTCCTGGCCTGAAGTGTACCTCCTCTTGGTCAACGTTAATATATCTCAAAAGGTGGACCAAACTCTTTGACCTGCATCTGACCTTCTCCAAGTCAACGATAATACATCTCAAAAGGGAAACCGACCTCCTCCTGACCTGCAGTTGACCTCCTCCAAGGCAATGTTAATACATCTCAAAAGGAGCACAAACCTCCTGGCCTGCAGTTGACCTCCTCCTCAACATTAATACAGCTCCTTCCCTTGGCCTAAAGTTGACCTTCTTCTGGCTTGCGGCTGACCTCCTCTAAGTCAATGTTAATACATCTTAAAAAAAAAAAAGAGAGCCAACCCCCTCACCTGCTTCATATGGGTTTTGTTTGCAATGATACAGACTTAAAATGCAAAACCCGTCCAACATACAGTAGGTCCTTATAAAGGCTAAAAACAGCTTTAGAAATGACTTTACCATGTAAGAGTATAAATGAGATTTCAGTGATTGGATTACATCTACAGAGCCGGGAACTGTGAGGGAAAGATTTCGTCTTTGGAGATCCTATGAGGTATAAGGATCCACTACACCGTCCTGGTTTTGGGGTAAGATTGTCGCAAGTCAATGTTAATACATCTCAAAGAAAAGGGATCTCAGACCGACACCCAACTCATTTCACAAGCCATTTTTCTGCATCTGACTTGCTTCCATGCCTTGGTGCCTACACAAACCTCCAATCATCAGATCCCAACAGGTCCTTCCATAAAAACACAGAGCAGCAGTCACCTCATCCCATCCTACAAAGTCCAATAAATGTTCTCCAACTTCACTGAGAGACCAAACCCAATGAGAGCCTCTGAGATGAGGATTGTGTACTCAGATAAGAGCGTGCACCCCATTACTGCACCCCATTCCATACCGCTCTCCGGGAGGTCACTGTAGTGGAACGTCCCTATATCTTCACTTCACGTCTAGCAAGGGCCCCTTGCTGGTATTACTTTTCAGCAGACGTCAGTCAGTTGGGGTTTAATGCTGGAGTCACCACTGTTTTGGGTGTCAGGGCTGGGGCCACCACTGTTTTGGGTGTCAGGCTGGGGCCACCACTGTTTTGGGTGTCAGGGCTGGGGCCACCACTGTTTTGGGTGTCAGGGGCTGGCGTCTGGGTCACTGTGTGTACCAGGCCAGTCAATGGTAGAGGGTCAAGGGGCTCTGAATCTCACCCACTCATGTCAGGTGGGTTGGGTGATGACCCCCATCCTCTCTCAGGTCTGGGGTCTCCATATCTCATCTGCTGGGGACAAGTCATAGCTCTTCTGGCTCTTAGCTATTGATCAATCAGTGGGGGGGGGGGGGTATGTGGTCAGTATTGGGGTCACACACTCCTACTGAGTCTAGAGTGGGGGTTACACATTGACAAGGGGTCAGGACTGGTGGGGGGGGGGGGGGGTCACACATTGACAAGGGGTCAGGACTGGTGGGGGGGTCACATATTGACATGGGGTCAGGACTGGTGGGGGGGGGGGGCCACACATTGACATGGTGTCAGGACTGGTGGGGGGGGGGGGCCACACATTGACAAGGGGTCAGGACTGGTGGAGGGGGGGTCACACATTGACAAGGGGTCAGGACTGGTGGAGGGGGGGGTCACACATTGACAAGGGGTCAGGACTGGTGGAGGGGGGGTCACACATTGACAAGGGGTCAGGACTGGGGGGGGTTACACATTGACAAGGGGTCAGGACTGGGGGGGGGGGGGTCACACATTGACAAGGGGTCAGGACTGGGGGGGTTACACATTGACATGGGGTCAGGACTGGGGGGGGTCACACATCGACATGGGGTCAGAACTGGGGGGGGGGGTCACACATCGACATGGGGTCAGGACTAGAGGTCGACCGATATGGGTTTTTCTCTGGCCGATGCCGATATTTAGAAATCATGGCGGCCGATAGCCGATATATGATGCCGATTTTTTGGGGCCGATATGTTAGGCCGATTTTATTTTATTTATTTATTTCCTTTTTTATTATTTTTTTTTTAACCCCCTTGATCTAACACACCTTTCCCACTGGGGCGTTTTTCAGGCGCTTTTGGGCTAAAAATAGCGCCTATAAAGTGCCTGTAAAATGGCTCCCCTGCAGTCTGTGTGAAAGACAGAGTGCTTTCACACGGAGGCGATGCGCTGGCAGGATCTTAAAAAAAAAGTCCTGCAAGCAGCACGTTTGGAGTGGTGTATACCGCTCCTCCACCACTCCTGCCCATTGATATGAATGGGCACCACTGCCGAAGCGCATGCAATGCGATTTGGCAGTGGTGCTTCACGGGGCGCATTTAACCTCTTCCTTGGCCGCTAGCTGGGTTATATGCGCCCCACTAGCAGCCAAATAGCACCGCTAAAATGATGGTAAAGAGCCGCTAAAACTT